>NW_022437021.1:4504581-4567063 GCF_009761245.1 Sapajus apella
GAGAGAGGGAGGGAGAGAGACAGACACACCCTGTTTCTAAATTTAAAAAAAATAAAATTTAATTTAAAAAGACACTTAAAAAGGAAACTGTAATGACCAATTTCAAGAATTCAAGGATAATTTTTTAATATAACTTGCCATATTAACTGATCAAGGAAAGAAACCATATGATTATTTCAGTAGTTGCCAGAAGGATGTGATGTAATTCAACATTAATTCCTGATTTTCAAAACCATTATACACACACATATATAATCTTACACATATATATATGTGTGTGAAATTAAATCTGGTAATGTAGAAACATGAAATATTAAAACTGCATTGTGATTTTTAAGTATTTAAACTATTAGATACAGAGTAATATATACACATATAATGAACAAACATTAATATATGTACCAGCTAGAATTGATAAATGATTTACATTGGCTTCAGGTCTTGTTTTATATTAAGGAAAAAAAAAAAAAAAAGACTGGGCACCTGGGTACAATGGCTCATGCTTGTAATCCAAACACTTTGGGAGGCTGAGGCAGGAGGATCACTTAAGGCCAGGAGTTCGAGACCAGCCTGGGCAACATAGTGAGACCCCATCTCTACAAAAAGAAAACAAATTAGCCAGGCATGGTAGTCGTAGTTTCTCCAGAAACTGAAGTGGGAGGATCACTTAAGCCCAGAAATTGGAGGTTACAGTGAGTTACAATCATGCACTCCAGCTTGAATGACAGTGTAAAACCCTGTCTCTAAAAAAGAAAGCCCCCAGACTCTCATTTCTTCCCCTGAGGCAGCTTATCCTGAAACTAGTGTATGTCTCTCCCATCCACATTTATACACTTTTATTATATTAGTATGTGTTCATAAATAAAAGAATATTGTGTTTTTTTTTTTTAAACTAGGTATACCTAGTGGAATGGGAAAGTATTGTGTATTTTCAAAACGGTATCATCGTGTTTCCTTCTGAAACTTGTTTCTTTTCATTCAGTATTACTGTTGACATCTATCCTTATTGATACTTTCAAGTTTATTTCTTTTGCTTATGGTATTCTATTAATTAATTCACCACAAAGTATTTCTTCATTCTCCTATTTGTGGACATCTAGATTGTTTTCATTTTTCAGTAATGCAAACAGTGCCACTGTGGATATTTCTTACCCATTTCTCCTCTTCCACAATTACTGTTAATTTTCTTTTTTTTTTTTTTAGTTTTTTGAGACAGTGTCACACTGTCACTGGGGCTAGAGTGCAGAGGCGCAATCTTGGCTCACTGCACCCTCCACCTTCCAGGTTCAAGCAATTCTAATGCCTCAGCCTCTCGAGTAACTGGGATTATAGGTCCATGCCACCATGCCCAGCTAATTTTTGTATTTTTAGTAGAGATGGGGTTTCACTATGTTGGCCAGGCTGGTCTCAAACTCCTGACCTCGTGATCCGCCCGCCTCGGCCTCCCAAAGTGCTGGGATTACGGGCATGAGCCACCACCACGCCTGGCCAGTTACTGTTAATTTTCTAAAGGCTACTTTGGTCTATAATTTCTAAGTTCTAGGATGTCTATACACATGTAACTTGTCAACATTTTGCTTGCCTAAGTGCTTGTTATTTTGCTTTCTTGCTAGTAGTGTATAAAAGTACCCTTATTTCACATACTTGTCAATCCAGGGAGATGTCATTATTGCCAATTTAATGTATACAAATGGTTGAGCTTCTTAACTTGCTTATTAGTCATTCATATTTTATTTTCTTTGCATTGCCTTTCATTGTGTTTGTCCATTTTTATGTTGGAACAAAACAACATTTTCTCTGGTCCTTGGCTTCTCTTTACTTTGTTTTTGTGTCTATTATAGTCATATAAAGGCTTTAATTTTAAGCCACATAATCATTGTTTTTAGCCCCTTTATTATTTAAAATTGTTCTGAAAGTGCTGATAATACTCAATTAGAAAATACAGTGGAAGAAAATATCCCATTTAAATAGTAATCAAAAATCTGTAGGAAAATTTTAAAGAAGTAAGCAGTACTTATTTGAAGAAAACTACACAAGTCTATTCAGAGACATATATGAAGATTGAATAAATGAAGAGTCATAACATGTTCCTGGGTATGACTTGCCATACTGGATATTAAAACATTATAAGAATGTTTTAATTAACACAGTGCAGTACTAGTACAGGAATAGATAAAACAATGGAACAGCGTAGAGTCCAGGTAAAAATTCGAGAATTTGTGGAATTTAATATGACAAAGAAGGCATTTCTTGGAACAAAATGATTAACATTTGGAAAACATAAAGCTGGACAGCCTATAAGGCCAAATAAATCCCAAAAAGGTCAGAGATTTTAAATGTATGAAAATACAACTACAGAAAGGGTAAATATTACAGTACTGGGGTGGGGAAGGCTTTTGCCTCAAAACTCAGAAACTTGACCACATATTTCAAATTCTGAATGGCAAAAAGTGATAATAAAAATTAAACTGAACAAAGTTTAAATGCAATGATCAGACTAAGAAAAACTTCTAAGAATATGTAACACAAAAAATTAGTGATCTTAAATAAGGAAAAATACCACACATAGACAAATTGGCAAATATACGTTTAGGCAATTCTAAAAGAAAACACAAACCGTATTCTCTGATACAATTGGTAAAGAGCCTGAGAGGGAGGTTCTTGATAAAGTATGATTCGTAAATGGGTGACAGACGATTTAGGAGATGGTGAGAGAGCAAGATGATAATTTGTGCGAAGGCTACGTTGGTCTTTGATTTAGTCATCATTATTGAAGAGTTTGTACTCATATACACTTCACTCTATTTCAACTTTGTTTTTAATAGCAAAGAACCCATATGCCTGCCCTCCAGAAGGAGATGGTTTAAGTAAATTCTGGCATGTACTTTTAGTGAATGTTAAATGCAGCCATAAATGATGTTGTAGTTGGCATGGAAAGTTATTATTGGGTGAGAAGAACAGGTTCCAAATGGCAAGTATTTGTAGTATTGTAAACATACATGTAGAAAGATGTTTCCAAAAGTCTTAATGATGTTTAATCTCTGGTAGTGAGATTTGGATCCGTTTTCTTAAAATTAACATTTAACATTTTAGCCAGAATAACAATGCTGTTTGCAGAAACAAAAGGAAGTCACCTATAATCTCACCCATAGAGAGATCATCACTGTTAGTTTACTTTCTGCATTTTTGTCTGTCTTCAAAATTAGACTCATGCTGTATAAAGTTTTATATCCTGAGGTTTTGTTGTTTTTTTTTTTGAGACAGAGTCTCAAAACATAAAATCTGTCACCCAGGCTGGAGTGCAGTGGCACGATCTCAGTTCACTGCAACCTCTGTCTCCCGGGTTCAAGTGATTCTCCTGCCTCAGCCTGCCAAGTAGCTGGGATTACAGGCACGCACTACTACACCCAGCTGATATTTTTTGTGTTTGTAGTAGACATGGGGTTTCACCATGTTGGTCAGGCTGGTCTCAAACTCCTCATCTCAGGTGATCCGCCCACCTTGGCCTCCCAAAGTGCTGGGATTACAGACATGAGCCACTGCACCCGGCCGTCCTGAATTTTTGTGTAGGATTAGATGGTGAACATTTTTTCCATTGTGTAGTTTTGTTTTTATTATGAACTACTTCAGACATACAGAACAGTTATATGAAAAATAATAAGATGATAATGAGCATATCCACTTTGCAGCTCTAATAAATCTTAACATTTTGTTATACTTCCTTTGGGTGTTTTTATAATTTTTTATTTCTTCAGATATATATTTAAGTCCCTACGTGCTACTCCCAGTCTCAGTCCCCTTTCTTTCTCCAGTTACTCATTTTTTCAACATTAAAAATACTTAGAGGTTAAAATTTTTTTAAACACAAATTTACGTTTAACACTTTAGGAATTACTATGTAGAGATCCTTTTAGATCATTGCAAATAATTACCCATTTATTTTCTTTTCTGCAGTACTGGGCCTGTCTAATCCAATCCTGGGTGGAAACAAAAGAGAATACAAAGGAACCAAATCTTATACCATCTGCATGGTTTCATATGACTGTTTAAAAGTCTGTTCTGTATAATTTAAGAAAATAAGGAGGATAGTACATCTAAATTGAGACGTAGTTATTTCTTTTTAAGTTATTTAATATTGCTTTAGTGGAATTAAAGACTTAAATCCTGGTAAATGTCACAATTTTTAGACATTCTAAAATAAAAATGGGTAATCGTAATAATTAGAAGAATTAAATAGAAACATAAAATCTGTGTGACAAAGTATATCTTTTTGAGTCAAGATAAATGTATTTATTTTTCATAGGACATTAAAGGACTTGGTAAAAAGAGAAAGATGTATTCTGAAGATAAACCTTTATCATCTGAGTCCTTGTCAGAATCAGAGTATATTGAGGAGGTAAGTATATGATCAAATCCATTTTCTCTTTACTTTAAAATGCTTAGTTATTGATTTCATCAATAAGAATTAGTAAAAAGAAATTTCATATTTATTCACCTTTCTAGTATGAAAACAAGTTATTTCATCTTGGAATAAGTTTTCCTTTTTTCCAGAAGACAATTAGCTATTAGTTTTGATAATTAACCATATTTTCACATACCTTTCCAATCTGAGATATTTTATTTTTAGTCTTCTAATATTTTCTTTCTATTATACTACCATTCTTATTACATGAAAGAAGTTGTGTAACATACAGCATGTTGAAACCCAACATTCTCCTACATTGTTAAAACAAAACATTGCATATACTATCTTAGTTTAATTGATATTATTTAGCTTTGTTTTGCGCTACTTTTTGGGGAGTTGAAAAGTGATGAGGTGGGGAAGAAATGTTAGAAGGAAACCTATCATATTACTTTATTGTGAGAACTAAATGAGCTGATAAATTACGAAAGGCATTGCATCATACCTGGAACCGAGAGTAAATGGTAGCTAAAGTTTGCATAATTCTTGGTGTTACAATAAAAAAAAAAAAAGCCATGGTTGCCCTAGAATCATTTATTTTTAAAACTGTAGCTTTCTTTAGCGATCAACATATTTAAACCCCAGTAGTATATTCTAAAAAAGTTGAGGATCTGAACCTTGCTTACAAGGGGTGGCAACAGATTGCAACAAGAGCTGTTTTTCATGATTGCTTAGTCTTTTCCGTATTAGCCTCCTCCTACATCGATCCTGCCCAGCTGTATCTCTGTCTACTGTATTCCTCATCTCCCCATTCCCTAAGTCTTGCCTTTTTGTTTGTTTCTGCCTCTCTCCTTTCTGATTTCATTGTTCTTGGTCTACAACAGTGGCACTCAGTCCTGTAAGACCAATTGCCTCCATTTTATAGCAGTGTCTTATAATTGCCCCTGAAATGAAATATGTTGCTAATGTTGAGGCAAGAAGATTGCTTGAACCCTGGAGTTTGAGGCTATAGTGCACTATGATCTCACCTGTGAATAGCTACTGCACTCTAGCCCAGGCGACATAGCAAGACCCCATCTCTATAAAAACAATAATGATGATGTGTAATTTTATGAAATTGTACTTCAATGTAAATGCTTGAATGTGATAACACCAGGCTGGGTGCGTTGACTCACACCTGTAATCCCAGCACTTTGGGAGGCTGAGGTGGGTGGATCACCTGAGGTCAGGAGTTCCAGACCAGCCTGACCAACATGGTGAAACCCCATCTCTACTGAAAAAAAAAACAAACAAACAACACAAAAAATTAGCCAGGCATGGTGGCAGGTGCCTGTAATCCCAGCTACTCAGGAGGCTGAGGCAGGAAAATCACTTGAACCCAGGAGGCAGAGGTTGCAGTAAGCCAAGATCATGCCATTACACTCTAGCCTGGGCAACAAGAGCGAAACTCCATCTCAAAAAATAAATAAATAAATAAATGTCATAACACCAGAAAACAAACAAAACAAAAACACCAGAAGAAAAAACAAAATGCAGGCTCTAGCAGGTATATAACATATGCCCTTTAAAAACCATACAGTGGCATTACGTTGTATCTTAAAATCCTGCACAAGAGACTGAATACAGTGGCTCTCTTGTGATACCTATAATCTCAGCAATTTGGGAGACTATTGCAGGAGAATGAGTTCAAGCCAGGAGTTCATGACTAGACTGGGCAACATACTGAGATGCTATCTCTTAAAAAAAAAAAAATTATTTTTTTAAATTTAGTTTCTGGGCCAGGAGTGGTGGCTCACACCTGTAATCCCAATACTTTAGGAGGCACAGGTAGATGGATCACCTGAGGTCAGGAGTTCAAGACCAGCCTGACCAACATGGCAAAACCCCATCTTTACTAAAAATACAAAAATTAGCTGGGCATGATGGCACATACCTGTAATCCCAGCTACCCGGGAGGCTGAGGCAGGAGAATCGCTTGAACCAAGGAGTTGGAGGTTGCAGTGAGCCGAGATTGCACCACTGCACTCTAGCCTGGGTAACAGAGTGAGACTATCAAAAAAAAAAAATGTTTAGTTTCTGTATTACAAACAGATTAATCACATGAATGTTTAGCAGGCTGTTAAAAAGTCATGGAGGATATACAGGGCTGTTCAGGACATGGTTTGACAGCATCCCTCATCTCTGCTTGGCTAAACATGAATGCAGTACATCTACTGTCACCCTTCGTCATTGTACTAACAAGAATAACAATAAAAATAATTGTTTCTTAGGTGCTCCATAAAGAGAGCTAGTGAGCTAATGACCTGTATTGTGAGCTTATAATCTCTAATCCTTATGTGTTGTATTTTTTTAGTCCTTATGCTTCCTTTTATTATTCATTGCATTTTTGTTATTGACGTATATTTAATATTGTAGTCAGTAAAACCACACAATTCAACGTTAGGCAATTTTATAAATATTGCTTTCTATGTAATATATTACTATTGTATTACGTTTCTCTGCTGCATGATAGCAAGTTTAATATGAAATAGCTTACATTTGGACTTGACATGAAATATTCATAAGCTTTGGCAACTTTCAGTTTATTTATTCTTATTTTTTTAGAGGCAGGTTCTTGCTCTGTTGCCCAGGCTGGAGTGCAACAGTGCAATCATAGATCACTGCACCCTGGAACTCCTGGGCTCAAGTGATTTTCCACCTCAGCCTCCCAAGTAGCTAGGACTACAGTCATGTGCCACCACACCACACTAATTTTTAACAGAAATTTTTTTGTAGAGGTGGAGTTATCTAGGTTACCCAGGCTGGTCTTGAATTCCTGGCCTCAGGTTACCACACTGGCCTATCAAAGCTCTGGGATCACAGGCACGAACCACTACTCCCAGCCTCAGTTTAATTTAAATCCAGTGTACCACACTCAAAAAGATTGAAATAAAATATAAATGGGATGATAATTATTAATTAGAAGAATTTTAATCTGTTGGCTTATACTAACTACACTGAATATAGAGCTACCATTTGTTGAGCACCATAGAGTGAGAGAAATACCTGCTATATTTCAGGCACTTCCCCTTGAAGGTGAATATTATCTCCATTTTACAGATGTTGAGAGTGAGATAAGATTCAGACTTTGGAATTTGTCTCATTTCAGAGCTGATGTTTTATTTGTATGTTTTGAGACAAGGCCTCACTCTGTCACCCAGGCTGGAGTGCCGTGGTGCAAACAAGGGGTCTTACCATGTTCCTCAGGCTTGCCTTGAACTCCTAGGCTGAAACTAGCCTCCCAACTTGGCCTCCCAAAGTGGTGAGATTACAAGCGAGAGCCACCACACTTAGTCTGGAGCTCATGTTTTTTTCCACTGTACCGCATTTTTTTAGGTGCTGAAAGGGAATATAAGAGAAGGTATCTAGAGATTTCACATCTTTATTGTCCTTTCTTTATGTGTTTTTTATTGAAACCTCATTGAGATATAACAGGAGTTATTTTAAATGTTCTGTGATTGTCAAAATGTTTTTTACATTTACATTTTGAAGATGCAAGATAAAGATTGAAATAAAAATGCCTTGAGTACAAATTACATGTTTGTCTTCTGTTCTCCACAAAAATTTGAACTTTTTAGGTACGAGCCAAAAAGAAGAAAAGCAGTGAAGAACGAGAAAAAGCAACAGCAAGTATCTCTTAACGTTTTTACAGACGATAGTATAGGTGTTTTGGTTTAATATAAAATGGGTCATGGTAAAGCTTGATTGGATTTACTGGGAACATCTAAGTATTTGTTGCAAAAGGTGTGGTGTTCAGCAGCTTCACTTAATTGGTAGGAGAAAGTTAAAATGGTTCAGGCAAAATAAAGAATACCCTGGTAGCAAGCATGTCCTGTTTTCACCTCAGTATTTTACTGTTAGAAATATAAGCTCAGGCCAGGCATGGTGGATCACAAGGTCAGGAGTTCAAGACCAGCTTGGCCAAGATGGTGAAACCCCATCTCTACCAAAAAAAAAAAAATTATATATATATATATATATATATATACACGCACATTGGCTAGGTGTAGAGGAAAAGAGAAAAAATCAATTAGTTTAAAAAAAAAAAAAAAAAATTAGCCGGGCGTGGTAGCAGGTACCTGTAATCCCAGCTACGCAGGAAGCTAAGGCAGGAGAATCGCTTGAACCCAGGTGACAGAGGTTGCAGTGAGCAGAGATCGTGCTACTGCGCTCCAGCCTGGGCAACAGAGCAAGACTCTCTCAAAAAAAAAAAAGAAATATAAGCTTAAATGCTGTTTGACTTTCTTAAGCTATAGTATGAAATATAAGAGATCAAAGTATGGTGATTTACTTTATCTTTGATAGTAGTTACTTCCAAAACAGCCAAATCTGGTAATAACAGAAAAAGCCTCTCCAAGCACTAGCTACAATGAAAAAATAAGCAAGAATACAACAATATAAATGACTCATTAATAAAGTTGATTCTTTTGATAGCTTTGAAAGCCAACCTCTGCTATTAATGCAAATCGAGAAGAAAGAGAAAAAAGAGGCAAATTAAGGAAAAAAGAAGTAGTATCCAAGCAAGAAGCAGATCAAGAGAAAATGGTTAACAGATATTATTTTCAAAGAGTAATTGCAAATACAATATCAGCAAAGTAATTTAGGGGGCCCTCAGTGTAAATGTGAGGTATGACCTTTGAAGGCATTTTCTTGGGGAAAGGTGAAAGAAAAATGAAAGCTTCATCATTTGTATCTTTGAGTAACCCCTTCCCTGAATTTCCCTGACTCTAAAAATGAGGTGCCTTCTCTGATAGGAAGGCTTACCTAGTAATGTATGATTCAGGAATAACGTTTTATATGCTCCAAGCCCACTATGACAAATAAGTTTTTTGTTTCTTTGTTTTTTGTTTTTTCTGAGTGTTTAAGTAATTTGGGTGAAGACAGCTGTGGTCTGTGGTTTGGATTAATTAAGATATAACCAAATTAGTATTTGCATACTTTCACTGTTTCATGCTTTCAGCTAGTGTGTATATATGAAACGTCTCTATGTAGGCAGTTTTCTAAATCTTTGAATATAGTGGAGTACAAGATAGAAGAGTATGACACGTGAGAGAGAGATTGTGGGGAGGAGCTCATGAAATCCTCTCTGAGGAAGCAAAAATAAGCTGAAATCTGATTTACAAGAAAAAGCCAACCATATGAAGATCAAAGGAAAGAATATCCTAGGGAGAGAGAAGAGCTTTTTAAGGACCTATAGTGAGAATAAGTTTGATATATTTAAAGGACTGAGAGAATGTAAGTGGTATAAGCCTGGTGAGGAAAGAGGAATACCATACGATGAGGGTAGGAAATGAGCAGAGGCCTGCTTACATCACACAGCAGAGTACATTTTGTCAGAATGTTAGAAGAAGCTGTTTTGAGAGTTTTAAACAAAGAGGTGACCTAAATATTTTCCATTTTGTAAATGCTTTGGTAGAGGAAATAAGTGGGCACAAATGAGGAATGATATTTGTACTGCAGTGATAGTAATGGAGTTGGACTGGCAAGGATAGATTTGAGATATATTTTCTACTTAAATGGTTAAGATTTGCCTGGTTTGGATGTGGACAGTCGAGTTAAAACAAAGAGCAGAATCAAAGATAGCCTAGATTCTTTGACTTAAGCAAAATGACAGATTAGTGGTGCCAGTTACTAAGATGGCTGAGGATTTGGAGAGAAAAATGAAGCCTTTTGTTGTGGAAATTTCAGATATGCCTACTAGACATCCCAAGTAGAGCTGTTAACGAGGCACTTACAGTCCTGAGGTCAAAGTGTAGGACTGCATATAAAGATTGGGTATCATTGGTATAAAGCATGTTACTGGGAGAGTGTGTGGAAAACAAGGGAAGGAAGCCCCAGAAAAGCCAAGCAGAGGAACAAGAGTCAACAAAGTACAGGAAAAGGTCTTTGTAATAGAAGAAAACCAACAGAGAGGTGTAATGGAAGCTAAGAAGAAAATAATTTTTAGAACAGAGTGGTCAGCTGTCCTTTTATGAAAAAGCAGCCTATACCCAAAACTTAGTTTTAAAAGCCCAAATTACAAGATTTTGGACTCTGTAAAGTTTCCTATGTACTTTAAACATGTAGTGAAAAAAGAATGATGAAAATTAGCTTAGTGCCACAGAGTGATAGAGGCCTTTGAGAGAGGGGAGAGTGAACAGTGCTGATAAATAGGAAATGGATAGGAAGCTCTGCTGTTGACGTCCTTATAGGTCTCTTCTCCTTTCTTGCTTTTCATTTTTTTTTGAATGTCAATAGACTAGCAGCAATCTCTCATTTGATACTATCTTTCCAAGTATCTATGTTTCTAAAAGTTCTGCCTTCTGTTACAGAAATAGGAGAGTCAGACTTCAACAAAACTCCAGCCCTCTTTTATCCACTCATAGTTTAACTACTTTTACCAGGCTTTAGTGGCATTTTGTTCTAAAAATCAGACATCTATTTTGCTTAGCAAAATAGACTTTTTAACTATACATTGATAATTTGTACTAATTAGTTGATTTTAATATAATAATTTAATTTAATAATTAATGATAACTTCAAGTAGTGCTGCCAGTCTGAGCAGTATGCAATACCTGTAGCACATTTAATATTTCTGTTCTATCTAAAACTATTTTATAAAAACAATTATGTTTTTCTGTGATTACTCCTTTCTAGTAACTGCAATTGCTTTACCTTTAGAAGTTATATAGCATAAAATATAGTGATTGGGAGCATGATTCAGTTGATTCTTTCCTACAGGAAATTTTGTTAGAAATTACGTTAATGTGCTAATGACTTAAGGGTTTCTCCGTATCTTTTTGAAAATCAACAAGAACTCTTTTAGTCCTCATATGATACTGGTTGTTGAGACTTTTCAAGAAATGTTTTGAGTAGTTTACTTGGTTGTGTGGATTGTTTGGAATAATTATGTGGTAGCTTAGAAGAAGCATGGTAAAGATGCTTTTAATTTGCATATATGTATATAGTAGTGTCTAACCTGGAATTATCTTTACAGGAAAAAACAAAAAAGAAAAAGAAGCATAAGAAACACAGTAAGAAGAAGAAAAAGAAGGCTGCTAGTTCAAGTCCTGACTCACCATAACATTAAGAAAAACCAGGATTCTCTTATAAAGAAAGTGCAATGTCTGAGGAGATTTCAACTGTGAAACCTACAACATATTTACTAAAATGCATGAATTTTCTTGTTTTTAGAATTATTCCTGACTGTTCAGTAGCCACTCAGATGCCACTGTGTGGAAGGGCCATACATGTTGCCTGCTGCTTGAACATCTATTTCTTTCAGTGCTTGATAACTCTGGGAGATAATACACTGCAGTCGTACTAGTGGTTAAGATATTTGGGAATAAAATTAATACTCTTGACTAGAAGTGTCTAAGGATAAAGCAACAGAAATTGAATCTGGATACACCTTTAAGATGTAATCAGAAATGACCAGATGACTCTAGTTAAAATTTTTGAAGGAGGGATTACATTAATATTTCAGAACCCTTACTCTGTAGATAAGTATATTTTAGTTTTTTTCCCCTCGTATAATTTTATTTACCTGGGGAAGGAGCATTTAGGGTTGAGGGGGGTGGTTTGCTATCTCTTTAACTAGCAGAGTAGTGTGCCTTTGATCTTCACACATCCTGTATTGTGGACACAGTAGCCATGCTTCACTGGGAGGTCAGAGCTGGCTACCAGCAGTCTTGCCCTTTACTGAGCTTAATGTCATCCTTGGATGCTGTCATATGCTGCTTTGAGTGAACCAGAGAAACAGCCATTTGCAGCATGAGAAAGCCCCAAAAGCTCTGGGATTTACCTCCACTTCAATAATAATGAATATTTTTTAGCATTAGAATGTGTTATGTCATTTGAATTAATTTTGATTATACTTTGGCTTGGGAGAGGAATTATTTTAAATAGACACTGGTACTTTTTGAACTTGATAGCTAAAGATTCTAAAATGCATGTTTTATACTAAGTTTTAACCAGTCAGGAAAATTTTATGTAACCAGTGATAGTTTATTTTTTGTATGAATTTTGTTTAGGCTGCAATATTTAGCTTTTGTTAACTCCTCACTCTTGCTGTCTTAAGTTCATTACTATGCTTAATGGCCTACTTGCCAAGATATTTAGCATGTAAAAAGCAGGGTTTTGATTTAAAAAAAAAAAAAAAAAAAGCTTCATATTGAAGCTGAGACTTACCTTACCATAAACAAGTTGAGTGGCAAGCCTGGTATGCTGTGTCTTATTGCCAGAATCTTAGTAAATGTAACGTTTTAAAAGTTTGTTGTCTTTGTATATTAATAACAAGTTATGACAAGTTGAATTTAAATAAGAGTTACATTATTGCTCTTCCTGTGTCATATTTTACTAAGATTTTGTGCCTCATATCTACTGCTGAATTGTTTACTAGGAATGTTAAACGGAATTGATAATTCATTTTCATTTTTGTATAATCAGGTAACATGAAATACAACTTGATGTACAATTTTGCCTATTACAAAAGGCGTGCTAATTATAGTGGCATATGCACAGAACATGTTGGCATGACAACAGGCTGAATAAATAGCTATTTTACTTAAAAATAGCAGTGTTCTTATCAGCTCCCTTTGGACTGCAAGTAGACTTATAAAGATAAGAAACACTCCTAGATGTTAAGTTGTAGATAGGTAAGACATATCCCTAAATTTTTAGCTGTAAAAAAAAATTTCTTGGTTTCTTTAAATTTTATACTCAAAGCTACATACTATTTGCTAATAAAAGATATCTATATGCTTTTGAATACTCAGAAAATTTGAGGGACATTTTATATCCAGAAGAAAGTTTTCTAGAATTGTTCATGAAAATGCCAGAAGATAAATTTATCAGGTCATATGTTCATCACTTTTGTTATGACACAGAAGTATAAGTTTACAGACTAGTCCTAGTATATGATGATTATATCCCACTAGAAGCAACAGTTTATTTTATTATATTGGAGAAGAAAGTGATTTGGCAAAAAACTACTCTTTTCAGACTGTTAACTGTCTGGGCAACACTTTTTTTCTAGTCCTATGATGGTAGCCTTAACAGTCTCCTCACAGGTATGGAAAGAAAAGAATATTTGACAGAGTAATTTTTTAATTTTTATTTCGTTTTTGTTTGTTTGTTTTGGTGATAGGGTCTCACTCTGTTTCCTGAGCTGGAGTGCAGTGGACGATTTCAGCTCACTGCACTCCAGCCCACTGCAGCCTCAACCTCCCAGGCTCAAGTGATCCTCCCACCTCTGTCTCCCAAGTAGCTGGGACTTCAGGCGCATACCACCACAGCTGTCTAATTTTTTTTATTTTTTTGAGACGGAATCTTGCTCTTGTTACCCAGGCTGGAGTGCAATGGCTCAGTCTTGGCTCACTGCAACTTCCACCTCCTGGGTTCAAGCAATTCTCCTGCCTCAGCCTCCTGAGTAGCTGGGGTTACAGGCATGCGCCACCACGCCTGGCCAATTTTTGTGTTTTTAGTAGAGTTGGGGTTTCTCCATGTTGGTCACGTTGGTCTCGAACTCTTGACCTCCCGTGATACGCCCACCTCGGCCTCGGAGTGCTGGGATTACAGGCGTGAGCCACCGTACCAGGCCAATTTTTTCTATTTTTTGTAGAGCTGGGGTTCCACCATGTTGGCTAGGCTAGTCCCAAACTCCTGGGCTCAAGTAATCCATCCCTCTCTGCCTCCCAAAGTGCTAGGATTACAGGTGTGAGCTACCGTGCCCAGCTGACAGAATAATATTATCAGTTATGTTTATTCTAGAGTTGCTACCCTGTGCAAATTACTAACATCTCTTCCTCCCTTCCAAACTACCCTTTTTCTTGACAAACTTTACACCAATTTTTTACAAATACAAGGTATGTTACTAGGATAATGGTACTAGAATAACCCATAAATTGGTGGATGTCCAGATAGAAAAATGGGCTTTATACTTGTGCTACCTCTTTGTAATTGTTTGGATTCCTTTGGCTGCCTGTAGTATATATATATATATGTGTTTTAAATACCATTAGAGTGTCCTGAATTTATTTTAATTAGCATACAGATTTACATTCCTTCGGTCAAGATGTATTAAAAACTTATTGCTTAATTTTCTGACATTTCATAGAGAATCATAGACAAGACTTGGAAACCAAGTGAGAAAAGTTATTCTTAAAACTTAAGTGACAGGTTTCACACTGTTTAAAAAATTGCCACTTTTTAACTTAAAATCTATGAATACTCATTTTGTTACTTGCTTAAGAAAAGTTTTGGGAAACTTTATTTTCTCCCCAACTGTATTTAATCATAGGTCATTCCATTCTTGACTTCCTGGGCTCAAGCCAGCCTCCCACTTCAGTCTTCCCCGTAGCTGGAACCTTTGACAGGCATGCACCACCACACCCTGCTAATTTTTAAAAATTTTTGTAGAGATAGGGTCTCCCTATGTTGCCCAGGCTGGTCTTGAACTCCTGGGCTCAAGCAGTCTTCCCACTTCAGTTTCCCAAAATGCTTAGATTACAAGCATAAGCCACCATGCCCAGCCTTTACTGTATTTAAAATTTTTTTTTCTTTATTTTGCATGTTCCCCTCCCCCTGCCTCTTCCCTCCATATTTAAAATTTTCTTTTTATATTTTATTTAAAAGTTAGAATGTAGTGGCCTAAATTCTAAATTACATTTTCTAAATATAATTTCTACAATTCTAAATACATTTTCTTGCCTTACCACAGTGAAGGCCAGCAGACGTAGATGACATGTTTGTTCTCTCTACCAGGATTTACCAGTCGGTCCAATCAAAGTTGGAGGGGTAAAAGTGAGTTTTTACATTTTTCATTTTTCTAGAAGCTCCCAGATTGAAGCCTGTTTGGATATCATAAAAGGGTGGTTGGTTAGAGTTTAGAGGAAGTTGTAATCTTTGAAGGAGCTATTGATAGCCTGGGAAATTATTTCCACTTAAAGATTAAGGTTTTTATGGCCGGGCATGGTGGCTCATGCCTGTAATCCAAGCACTTTGGAGGCCAAGGCAGGCGGATCACCTGAGGTCAGGAGTTCAAGACCAGCCTGACCAACATGGTGAAACCCTGTCTTTTTTAAAAAAAAAAAAAAAAAAAAAAAGTAAGAAATGTGTCATATGTGCTTTATTCATTTATGAAAAAAAAAGAGATTAGGGTTTTTGTAGTCTTAGTTATAATGTGTTCAAATACGTTTTCAACTGTTTATGTTTTCAACTGTTGTGTTGGTGCTGAAGGAGTATAAATGATATCACATACTGCTTTAAGTGATGTTTAGCCCCAAAGAAAAGATAAATTTTGGAATTGTTATCAATTTTTTAATTACAATAGCTGGGTGTCGTGACTCCTGCCTGCAGTCGCAACTACTTGGGAGGCTGAAGTGGAGGATGGCTTGAGCCTGCCTGGGAAGTTGAAGCGGCAGTGAGCTATGATTGTGCCGCAACACTTCAGCCTGGGCAATGTGATACAGCAAGACCCTGCCTAAAAAATAAAAATAGGCCGGGCACTATGGCTCAGGCCTGTAATCCCAGTACTTAGGTAGGCTGGGGTGAGTGGATTCATTAAGCCCAGGAATTCGAGACCAGCCTGGGCAACATGGCAAAACCCCATCTCTACAAAAAATGCAAAACATAAGTCAGGTGTGGTGGTGCTTGCCTTTAATCCCATATACTAGGGAGGCAGAGGTGGGAGGATCACTAGAGCCCAGGAGGTGGAAGTTGCATTGAGCTCAGATGGCGCCACTGCACTGCATCCTAGGCAATGCAGAGGAAGACCCTGTCTCAAAAAGAAAATAATAAATTTTTAGATCACAGAAACTGTAATAAAATTACCATATTTGGCGTGGTAGCAACCATTATTGCATACTTTTTCTAGTTACTTGAGAATCTTCTGTGTCTGGTTGCTGGGATGTTGCCATGGTCACATTCCATGTTGGGATTGGAGTAGTGAACTGTGGAAGCTCAGGATGCCCAGGCATGAAGCTAGGCTATCTGGGAAGTCTGGTGTGTGTTAAAGCCATACTGGACATGGACCAAAAGGCTCTGAGGACACTGGTGGAATCCATCAGTGAAACCGTCAAGAGCTGTACCGGCCAGACTTCAGTGCTGCCTGAACATCTTGATTCGTAGAAATGTTTAAAAAGCAAAAAGATGAGGATATATTAGAAAGATACAGGAGCCAACCTGAAAACTCCCAATGGCCAAACCTGAGCAACTTGAGCAGCAAAGTAACACAGTATTGATAGGCATCTTAGTCTATTTGGGCTTCTGAACAAAATACCATAGTCCGGATGGTTTATAAGCAACAGGAATGTACTTACAGTTCTGGAGGCTGGGAAGCCCAAGGCTGAGACAGATTCACTGTCTGGTAAGGAAGGGCCTGCTTGCTTTCTGGCTCATGGATGGCACTTCCTTGCTGTGTCCTCACTGAAATGGAAGGGACTAGCTAGCTCTCTGGGGCCTCTTACTTTATAAGAACATGAGGCCTAACTGCCTCCCAAAGGCCACACCTCCTAATATAATTACCTTTGGGGATAAAATTTCAACATGAATTTGGTGGGGGCAGGGAGGGGCCCAAACAGAAGATAGCAGTATGTAACTCGTAGTATAAAACAAATATGACTTAATACTGACATAATAAATAATAATTATAAATAAATGGAAAAGAGAAAAATCTTTCTTACGGGAGAATTCTAAATAGTAGTGTAGATACCACTTTCCAGGAAGTAGAGCTTAATTCCCTTATGGAGTGACTAGCTTCAAATGGATGTTGTGGAAAGAGAAAAATAGTAACTACAGTGGAGAGAGCTGGCAGACTGTAGCTTAACCAAATGATAAAGTTTAACATCCATAGTGATACATCATGTTGAGATCATGTTTCTCTTTACATGTAACTAGAGCAGCACTTTACCTCTGTGGTATTATTCCCCAAAACACAATCACAGTCTAATCAAGAGAAAAACAGGCACACAGCCAGATGTGATGACAAGCACCTGTAATCCTAGCTACTGAGGAGGTTAAGGCAGGAGGATATCTTGAGCCCAGGAGTTCGAGGCTGCAATGAGCTCACACCACTGCCCTCCAGCCTGGGAAACATAGCAAGATTCCATCTCTTAAAAAAAAGAAAAAAATAATTTTATAAAACAGGTAAACTTAAAATGATGACCATTTCATTCTACAAACTAAATCCAAAAGTGTCGTATTCATGAAAAGCAAGGAAAGACTGAAAACTATCACAGGTTGGAGGAGGCATGACAACCGAATATGGTATCCCGGATTGAATTCCGGTATTAAAACAAAGGATGTTAGTGTAAAAACTGTGGAAATCCAATTAAAATCTATAGTTAACCAATGTAGCGTACCAATGTTAATACATTAGTTTTAACAAATGTACCATGGTTATATAAGACATTAGCATTAGGAAGAAACTAGGTGAAGAGTATATTGGAACTCTGTAATATCTTTGCATCTCTTAATCTAAAATTAGTCCAAACTACAATGGGTCAATTTCTAGTATCTCAACACCATCCTCATTAATGACCCATGGTTTTCTTTTTCTTTTTTAGACAGAGTCTCACTTTGTCACCCAGGCTGGACTGTAGTAGTGGCACAAACACAGCACACTGTACCCTCGACCTCCCTAACTCAAGCCATTGGGCCTGCAGGCATGTGCCACCACACTTGGCTAATTTTTTGTAGAGATGGGGTTTCATTATATTGCCCAGCTAGTCTCGAAATCCTGAGCTCAAGCAATCTGCCCACCTCATCCTGGGATTACATGGTAAGGCCACCATGCCTGGCTTTAAATGGTTTCTTGACCACATGTGCAAGGTATTTAGATATAATGAAATCTGAGATACACTGATAAAATTCAGGAGAGGTTAGCTTATTACTTGCTGAAGATTGTATCTAAAATATTTGATTGCTTTGTTGGATGACCCTCAGAGCAGCTTCTGACTTACTATTCCAACCTCCCTTTTCTCACACTTCCATTTTCACACCACTGTTGGTGCTAACATTTCCATTCAGATAATAACTTTCTATGAGTTGAGCAGGGTTGCTTTCATGCAAGCATTAATATACTATATATAATGCATCTAGACCTGAGCTTCCTTTTTCTTCATATTTCAAACAAGAAAAACATTCCAAGTTTTTGTCCTCAAAGCAGCTGCATTCGTCTTATGACGTAACCTTGAAAATCACCAAGCCTCATTTTCACTGTACTCTATTGGTTAAAGCAGTTACAAAAATCCTCCTAGTTTTAAAGAGAGAAGACATAGACCCCTATCTCTCTTAAGAGAGGAGTATCAAAGTCACATTGCACAAAGAGCATGTTCAATGGGATACATTGATATGATCATCTTTAGGAAAATACAGCCTCATCAGAATTCACCATTAATATGGTAGTTTCAAGATTCTACTGCCAGGTGCCCAGTAGTCTTTTATCCCTCACCCACCTCCCAGCACTTTGGGAAGCTCACCCCTGTAATCCTAGCACTTTGGGAGTCTGAGGCGGGTGGATCACTTTAGGTCAGGAGCTCAAGACCAGCCTGGACAACATGGTGAAGCCCCATCTCTACTAAAATTATAAAAATTAGCCAGGTATGGTGGCAGGCGCCTGTAATCCCAGCTACTCAGGAGACTGAGATAGGAGAATTGCTTGAATTCGGGAGGCAGAGGTTGCAGTGAGCTGAGATCATGCCACTGCCCTCCAGCCTGGGTGAAAGAGCGAGACTCTACCCAAAAAAAAAAAAAAATCTACTTCCAGCCTGTGCAGTGGCTCACACCTGTAATCCTAGCACTTTTGGAGGCCATGGCAGGACCCCAGTATTTTGAGACCAGCCTGGTCAACATAGTGAGACTTCATCTCTACTAAAAATTTAAAAGTTAATGGCTTTTGGATGGAGCAACTTGGGTGGAGCTGGAGGCTATTATTCAAAGTGCAGTAACTCAGGAATGGAGAACCAAATATCGCATGTTCTCATAAGTGGGAGCTAAGCTATCAGGATGCAAACACGTAAGAATGATACAATGGACTTTAGGGACTCTGTGGGAAGGGTGGGAGGTGGGTGAGGGATAAAAGACTACATACTGGGTACACTGTACACTGCCCAGGTGATGAATGCACCAAAATATCAGAAATCACCATTAAAGAATTTATTCATGTAACCAAAAACCGTATGTACCCCAAAAACTATTGAAATAAAAATTTTTAATTAAAATTAGCCAGACATGGTGGTGTACACCTGTAGTCCCAGCTACTCAAGAGGCTGAGGCAGGAGGATCCCTTGAGCCCAGGAGTTCAAGACTGCAGTGGGCTATGATTTCACTGCTGCACTCCAGCCTGGGAGACAGAAAGAGACCCTGTCTCTTAAAAAAAAAAAAAGATTACATTTTATGCTTTTAGAGACTGAAGGAATCTCAGAGATCACTAAGTGTTACAGGTGATGGCAGTGAGACAAAAAGAAGCTGTCTGACTTGTGTAAGTCCCTCAGCTATTTAGGATAAGAAATGGAAGTGGAACCCAGGGGCTTATTAAGTCTCGGATCCCCAGCCCACAAAGTCTCACCCATTGGTTCTCAGTCCTGACAGTGCATGAGATGCTTGTGTGCTTCTTCAAAATAGCATTTTATTAAGGCTGGAGTGAGAACCAGGTATGTGCATATTTAAAAATTTCCATTTGAACACTGCAGATCTGATCAGTCACAAAGACTGACTGAGTTTCTGTAGCATCTCAGGCTCCCTCCTTAGCTTTCTGTCTTTATTTCCACCTCTCTATCCCAAACACTATCCCTCCAAGCCTGGCTTCCATGTTTCCAGCTTTCTTACTTCAATGCAGCTTCACCAGATGGATTTTCCTAAACCACTTTTACTGTTATGCCCCTCTCCTGTTCCAAAATTTTCAGTGGCTTAACCCAAAGATTCTCAACTCCTGGGGCATAGAAGCTGAGCTCTTGTTCAAAAGCTAATTCCAGGGCTTGCTGTTAACAATTCTGGTTTAGCAGATCTAGAGCAAGTTCTGGGAAACTGCAAGCATGGGGCAGTGGAAGGGGATTAATTCTCATACAAATGGTCCAAAAATGATACCGTAAGAACCACTGCTCCTGTACAATAAAAAATGTTAATCTGCTGATCATAATTTAATTGGATTGAATAACTCAGTGATTAAGTTGTATTTATTTCTCTTCATTTTACAGTCAAAAAAAGTGAGCTAGAGTGTCTCATAAGACTCTTCTACAGTTTGGTGGGAAGAGCTGGTGGAAGAATTGGTAACATTGGGCTAGATTGTAACACATTTCGAGGAATCCTGTACAGCGTATTTGGAATGACTGATGATATGTTGATGAATAGGGGTAAGAAGTCATAAGAGACTAAAAAGAGCCAATGTGAAATAGCAAACATACACATATTCCATTTTCATGAAAGACTTTGAATTTTTTTAACTGCAAACTAGAAGGCATAATTCCAGAAATGTAGGCTACAAACAATATTGGTTTGATTATGAGGATGGTTTTCAATACAAACTCACTCAGAATTTCATATCTCATACATGTACAGCTTTGAGAAATAACCAGTAGGGCCAGGCACGGTGGCTAATGCCTGTAATCCCAATACTTTGGGAGGCCAAGGCAGGTGGATCACCTGAGGTCAGGAGTTCGAGACCAGCCTGACCAACATGATGAAACCCTGTCTCTACCTAAAATACAAAAATGAGTGAGATGTGGTGGCACACACCTGTAATCCCAGCTACTTGGGAGGCTGAGGCAGAAGAATTGCTTGAGCCCAGGAGGTGGAGGTTGCAGTGAGCCAAGATTGTGCCATTGCACTCCAGCCTGGGTCACAAGAGTGAAACTCCATCTAAAAAAAAAAAGAGAGAGAAATAACCAATAATGAGCTAAGTAAGCTAGCAGTATCTTTCTTTTTTTTTTTTTTTTTTTCAGGCAGTCTCCTTCTGTTGCCCAGCCTGGAGTGCAGTAGTGCAGTCTCAGCTCACTGCAACTTCCACCTCCCAAGTTCAAGCAATTCTCATGCTTCTACCTCCAGAGTAGCTGAGATTACAGGGATGTGCCTGGCTAGTAATAGATTTTTAAGATGTACAATTTGATAAGTTTTGACATGTGTATACCTACTAAACCATCACCACAATCAAAATAATTAACATTCATCATCTCAAAAAGAATAATGTTTTAACTTATTTTTATAGGACAATAAAATTTCCAATTAAAAAAATAATGTGTTATTTTAGTAATTTACTTTTAGATATTGTGCAAACTCTTTAGCACAGAATTTCTAGAATAGAAATAGACACTTTTTTTTTTTAGAATAAACATCACTTCTAATGTGTGGCTAGAATAATTTTAAAAATGAGAAAAAAAAGAATAAACATTATTACATTAACTCCACTGTGTGTCTTCTGGGCTCATAGTAACTGTATAAAACATCACAAATGAAACTCATCATTGCTTATGGAGGAGAATGTCTCCATAAGCAATGATGAGTTATTTTCTTCTTTTCTTTTTTCGTTACCCAGGCTGGAGTGCAATGGCGCGATCTCGGCTCACCGCAACCTCCGCCTCCTGGGTTCAGGCAATTCTCCTGCCTCAGCCTCCTGAGTAGCTGGGATTACAGGCACGCGCCACCATGCTCAGCTAATTTTTTGTATTTTTTTTAGTAGAGATGGGGTTTCACCATGTTGACCAGGATGGTCTCGATCTCTTGACCTCGTGATCCACCCGCCTCGGCCTCCCAAAGTGCTGGGATTATAGCCTTGAGCCACCGCGCCCAGCCCGAGTTCTTTTCTTTAAGAATATGGCGAAAAACACATTTCCAGTAATTTTGATTGTTTCAAGAAGAATGTGTCAAAACTTTTCCCCCTCAATTTGGGAGAAACATTTTTCTATCTATTCATACTTACATACTTTTGAATTACATAATAGCCATAAATTACAATACACTTACACATTCTTTTTCTTTCAGTGTTTTTTGCATTTGACAAAGACAATGATAACTACATAAATATTAAAGAATGGGTTAAAGGATTATCAGTGTTTCTTCGAGGAACTTTTGAAGAAAAGCTGAAGTGTAAGATTTCCATATGTTATTACTGCCTTAGTAATATATAGTCAATTTTGTATTTAGTGAATGCTTAAATGTTTAAAAATACAAAATCAGTGTTCTTTATAGCAGCCTTGCAAAAATAGTTCATGATAGCTTAAAAAAAAAAAAAAACAAGCAGATGAAATGGGTGGCATAATTGTAAGGTCATGGAAGAGTCCCCAGCCCCGGGGCTCTCAAACATTTCCTTCACTGGTTTCGGAATGCCCAAATGTTACCACCAGGTTGGGTCTTCGGCTTCCAACCCATGCCAAGAACAGCAGCTAAGGGTCAGGGCTTGTGCTAACTCTGATCAGCTGGCAAAGCTGAATTTCTAAGGCTGCCTCTGAGGAAACATGTATTATGTAGGGGTAATTCTTTTGTCTTTTCTTTGACATTTATGAATTTTTTAGTTTCTCTGTGTTGTACTTTTTTTCTCCCACTCTAATTTTTCATGAGATAAGATAACTTTTAAATATAGTTTCCAGTTGGGTACAGTGGCTCACTCCTGTAATCCCAGCACTTTGGGAGGCCTGGGTCAATGGATCACTTGAGGTCAGGAGTTCGAGACCAGCCTTGCCAACATGGTGAAACCCCATCTCTATAGAAAATACAAAAAGAAGGCCGGGCGCGGTGGCTCAAGCCTGTAATCCCAGCACTTTGGGAGGCCGAGGCGGGTGGATCACAAGGTCAACAGATCGAGACCATCCTGGTCAACACGGTGAAACCCCGTCTCTACTAAAAATACAAAAAATTAGCTGGGCATGGTGGCGCGTGCCTGTAATCCCAGCTACTCAGGAGGCTGAGGCAGGAGAATTGCCTGAACCCAGGAGGCGGAGGTTGCGGTGAGCCGAGATCGTGCCATTGCACTCCAGCCTGGGTAACAAGAGCGAAACTCCGTCCCAAAGAAAAAAAAAAAAAAAGAAAATACAAAAAGAAGCTGGGCATGGTTGAACATCCCTATAATCGCAGCTATTAGGGAGGCTGAGGCAGGAGAATAGCTTGAACCCAGGAAGCAGAGGTTGCAGTGAGCCAAGATCATACCAGTGCATTCCAGACTGGGCGACAGAGTGAGACTCTTTCAAAAAATAATGAAAATAGATAAATAAATAAATAAAGTTTCCACTTAGGTTTGCTGCAGTGTTTTATACAAAAGTCTCACTGAAGAGTGAAAAGTTGTTTTCTGAATGTAAATTCTTGTGGTAATGCTAATATTTGGTGAAAATGGTCGTGACACTGAATGCAGCTGTACATGGTTGAACAGCCTCCCGTTAGCAAAAAAAATTTCAATAATCTTAGTTCCTAAAAATGTTTCATATACATTTAAAGATATGTTAATTTTGAGAAAATACTACTTTCTGGTCAGGTTGTATTGCAAACTCATATGTATGCTATAGATTGAAGAAATTCAACAGAAAGACCCAACTAATCTGATACTCTCGAGTTTTATTCCTACTTTTGCGAAACCATTTAATTAGAATTACAAACTCCACAAAAACTCCTTCACTGTGGGGCTCCCTTATTCACAAATGACCTGAGTAAGATCATTTGTGGGATGAGTGAGTGAAGTTTGGTACTTACAAAAATCTAAGTCATGGAAAGTATTCTCCAGGAAGAGGTTATTTGATAATTTTGGATAGTGCAGATGGGCAGATCCCAAGGACATTACTGATTCACCATCCAAATATATCCAGAAATGTTCTTCGCCAGGGATATAGTGAAGTGTGTACTTCGTTTTTGCACTCTATGTAAGAAGAGAATCATAATATTGATATAGATACACACGTTTATACATGTATGTGTATATATGTTTGCATGATCAAAGGTTTAAAAACTTTATCTCAAAGCTTCTTGATTGCAGCTTCATATCATTTTTAAACCTTCAATATAAATATCCAGAAATTATTTTTTAATTTTCACATCCTAAGGAATATTTAATCTGATAGAAAAAAAATGTAGTAAAGAGTACTTTATTCTAAAATATCTCTACCATATAATGGATTAAATTAGTAATTGTATGGAATATAAGTTGTTTTTATCTTTTAGTTTTATAAATTGAAATAACTAAAGAGAAGACTAATGACACTTTAACTGCTGTTATCTAAATCTTTTAACTTCTTTTGCTTTAAAAAGTCTGTTTTGAAGTTTATTTGAATGGAGATGGTTACATTTCTCAAGAGCAAATGTTTGACATGTTGAAGAACAGTCTACACCAACAGTCTTCTGAAGAAGATACTGATGAAGTAATAAAAGAACTGGTAGATATAACACTGAAGAAAATGGTAAGAAAACTGCAATGAATTATATTCAATCAAACAGATATTAGATAAAGCTAAGGAAATGATTTCTTTTCTTCCATAATGAATGCATCCTTTATGAGTACAGGAGTTTTTGTTTGTTCTCTGACCTACCTATTGCCTAGAACAATGCCTGGCTGATAGTGTGCTCAATAAATATTTGTAGAATAGCTGGGCACTAAATGAATCACTATATAAAATGGATATTTATTTTATTATTTATAAAAATTTTAGTATCAGTAAAACCTTACTAGTTTCAGGGGAGACCAGATGCAGTGCATCCATGTACAATTGAATGCTACTCTGTTTTGTCTTTATGACCTAACTCCTCCAATCCATCTAAATATTCATTATAATACAATAACATAATAATAAAAATAGTTGACGCCTATAGAGTGCTTTCTAAATGTGAGGCCCTTCAGGAAGCTTTAATGTATGAAACTCATTTTATATTTTATTTTATTTTATTTTGAGACAGAGTCTTACTCTGTCACCTAGGCTGGATCTCAATGGTGTGATCTCAGCTCACTGCAACCTCCGCTTCCTGAGTTCAACTGATTCTTCTGCCCCAGTCTCCTGAGTAACTTAGATTACAGGCATGTGCCACCACACCTGGCTAATTTTTTGTATTTTTAGTAGAGACAGGGTTTCACCATGTTGTCCAGGCTGGTCTCAAACTCCTGACCTTATGATCTGCCCACCTCAGCCTCCCAAAATGCTGGGATTGCAGGTGTGAGCCACCACACCTGGCCATGAATTCATTGTATCCTCATCACAAACTTATTGTCATGGGATTCTTGGGGTATCATTTTGCCAGCCAGAAACTTCTGTGGCTAGTGGCACCTTTGTCTAAGTTTTACTTGGGCCCACTGGACTCATTCCACTGACTCAGCCTGGCAGGCTGTGCCTGGCTTATGCTACTGGCCTGGATCCCATACCTGCCAAGGGTGAGTCAGACAAAGGGTGTGTGAGTGAGTGATCATGGGGTCCAGCCACTGCACACAGCCAGGCACACTGACTGTGGCGGGGTGGGCAGCTCCAGGTGCCAGCACAGGCACTATCTCTCTGTGAGGCTACAGCTGGACCAGGTATACTACAAGCAGCTTCCACAGTTGGCACCAGGGAATGTGGTAGTGGCCAGAAGCTTGGAGATGCCAGGAACTGCAGATCCCCAAAGAGGGTGTCACATCCCTGGCTTGGGGAGCTCCTAGGTCTGGGCTCTCTGAAGAGCCGCAGCTCTTCTCTCCTTCTTTCTTCTCTCCTTGTCACCCATAACATGGTGATCAAGGAGCATGTTTCAACCCTGTTTATAGCTCTTTTAGCCCCACCATTCAGCAAATCCCAAGTTTTTGTCCTGCATCCAAGAAGAATGAGGTACGTGAACAAGTGGAGGGTAAGCAAGGCAAAGAGGAGTTTTACTGAGTAACAGAACAGCTCAGAGGAGACCTGCAGTGGGTAGCTCCTCTCCACAGGCAAGGTGTACCATTGAGTGGAGTGTTCAGCTCTCCGCAGAGGAGAGACCCTGAATTGAGTAGCTCCTCTCCACAAGCAGGTCATCTCCTTGTCTCCTTGAGTCTGGCTGAGTCGGGGTTTTTATGAGCATCAGAGGGGAAGAAGTGTGTGCTGATTGGTCCAATGTTAGTTATGAGCAGCCCAGAAAAACCACCGTAAGTTCCCACTCTGGTCCAGGCCTTCCCCAGCTTGAAGATGGGGCTTAATTGGGGACCTGCCCCTTTAGCCCCAGAGCCTGTCTGCCTCCTGCCGCTGTTCATGGCGCCCAGGTTGTTTGTGCCAAGGGGTGCCTACAAGCCAGCGCTGAGCTGCCTTCAGCACCCTCTCAGCCTCCCTCCAATGCTAGTGTCCAAAGTCCAGAGGGGCCAAGTCTGCAGGGAGAGTCCAGGAAGTGGCAGCAGACACTCACAAGCCTGCAGAGTAGGCACGGGGAGCAGGCACCTCCAAGCCTGTGGAGGGAAGGGGGCCCTTCCCAGTCTCCCAGGAGTGCAGAGATGCCTGGATCTGCAGCTGTGGCTTGGGTGGCTACAGCTGTGCCCAGGAGGGTGGGGCTCCTGCCTGCTACGTGGAGTGCATAGCCCCAGCCACGCCTCCTTGCTGCAGTTGGCACCTTTGCAGTGGCTGCTCCAGATGGACCCCTGTTGCCATTACTATGAGGTAGAAACTATTATCTCCATTTTGCAAATGAGAAAACTGAAATACAGAAAGCTTTACCCAAGGTAACCCTAGAAAATGAGGTGCATAATTCATCTCTCAATAAAACCCAAGGTAATTCTTGGCTGAGTGCAGTGGCTCATGCCTTTCATTCCCAGCACTTTGGAAGGCTGAGATGGGCAGATCACTTGAGGTTAGGAGTTCAAGACCAGCCTGGCCAACATGGTGAAACCCCATCTCTACTGAAAATATAAAAATTAGCCAGGCGTGGTGGTGTGCACCTGTAATCCCAGCTTGAACCCAGGAAATGGAGGTTGCAATGAGCCGGGATCATGCTACTGCACTCCAGACTGGGTGATGGAATGAGACCCTGTCTCAAAAAAAAAAAAAAAAAAAAAAAAAAAAAGTTTAAGGTAATTATTTTACTATGGTCATGGTGATTTCTACCCTATTTCTTTGATCCTAAGCTGGTTACCAGTGAGGTTTTGTGAATCTAAGGCAGCCCAGGCCCAGTTCACCTATATTACCTTGGAGTTCAGGAAAGAAACAGGTGGTGGGAGGTTTTGGAGTCTCAGATCTAGCTAATGCAGTCTCCAAAGTGTCCTCTTCTTTTGGAAATACAGTCACTAGGCCTGTTAAGGCTGAGGGTAGATTCATTCTTGAGAGACAGTATGCTCCCAGTACTACACACACCCTTTTTTGGGTATCAATTTATTTTTTATTTTTAATTTTTGTGGGTACATAGTAGGTGTATATATTTATGGGGTATATGAGATACTTTGATATAGGCATGTAATGTATAATAATCACATCATGGTAAATAGGGTATCCATTCTCTCAAGCATTTATCCTTTGTGTTACAAACAATCCAGTTACACTCTTTTAGTTATTAATATTATGTTTTTTCTCTTTTTGAGAAGGAGTGTCACTCTGTTGCCCAGGCTGGAGTGCAATGGTGTCATCCTGGCTCACTGCAATCTCCGCCTGCCAGGTTCAAGGGATTCTCCTGCCTTAGCCTCCCTAGTAGTTGGGATCACAGGTGCCAAAAATTAGATGTCGAGCTTAATTTTTGTATTCTTAGTAGAGATAGGGTTTCATCATGTTGGCCAGGCTGGTCTCGAACTTCTGACCACAAGTGATCCATCCACCTTGACCTTCCAAAGTGCTAGGATTACAGATGTGAGCCACTGTGCCTGCCTCTTTTATTTTTAATATGTACAATGAAATGATTATTGACTATGGTCACCCTGTTGTGCTATCAAATACTAGGTCCTCTTCATTCTTCCCATTTTTGTACCTATTAACCATCCCCCCCACCCCACCCCCACACCTCTACTACCCTTTCCAGCCTCTGGTAACCAACCATCATTCTACTCTCTATGTCCATGAGAACAATTGTTTTAATTTTAACTTCCACAAATAATTGAGAACATGTGAAGTTTCTCTTTCTGTGTCTGGCTTATTTCACTTAACATAATGGCTTATAGTTCCATCCATGTTGTTGCAAACAACAGGATCTCATTCTTTTTCATCGTGCCCAGGCGGCACGATCTCGGCTCAAGGCAGCCTCTGCCTCCCCGGTTCAAGCAGTTCTCCTGCCTCAGCCTCCTGAGTCGCTGGGATTACAGGCGCCCGCTACCACACCCAGCTAATTTTTGTTTTTTTATTAGAGATGGGGTTTTACCATGTTGGCCAGGCTGGTCTCTAATCCCTGACCTCAGGTGATCTGCCCACCTCAGCCTCCCAAAGTGCTGGGATTACAGGGTTGAGCCACCGCACCCAGCCACATTTTTTTTAATCCATTCACCTGTTGATAGGCACATTGTTTCCTAAAAGTCTTGGCTATTTTGAGTGTTACTGCAATAAGCATGGGAGTGCAGCTGTCTCTTTGATATCCTGATTTCTTTTAGATACATACTAAGCAATGGGATTGGTGGATCATATAGTAGCTCTATTTTTAATTAGTTTTTTGAGACAAGGTCTCACTCTGTCACCAGGCTAGAGTGCAGTGGCATGATCACAACTTACTGCAGTCTTGACCTCCTGTGCTCAAGCAGTCCTGCTGCCTCAGCCTTTCAAGTAGCTGGGACTACAGGCATGTGCCACCATACCCAGCTAATTTTTTTAATTTCTTTTTTTAGAGACAGAGTCTTACTATGTTGTCCAGGCTGGTCTTGAACTTCTAGATTCAAGCGATCTTCCTGCCTCTGCCTCCAAAATTGCTAGGTTTGATGTGATCCATCATGTCCAGTTTTGAGGAACCTCCAAACTGTTCTCCATGGTTGTTGTACTAATTTAACTTCCCACCTACAGCTTACGAGGGTTCCCTTTTCTCCACATCCCTGGTAGCATTTGTTATTGCCTGATTTTGGGATATAAGCCATTTTAATTGGGGTGAAATGATATCTCATTGTAGTTTTGATTTGCATTTCTCTGATGATCAATGAATGTTGAGTACCATTTCATATACCTGTTTGACATTTCTACATTTTCTTTTGAGAAATGTCAGGTCTTCTGCCCATTTTTAAATTTTATTATTAGATTTTTTCCTGTAGAGTTGTTTGAACTCCTTATATATTCTGGTTATTAATCCCTTGTCAGATGGATACATTGCAAATATTAATATTTTCTCCCATTCTATGGGTTTTCTCTTCACTTTGTTGATTTGCTGTGCAGAAGCTTTTGAACTTGATGTGATCCAATTTGTCCACTTTTGCTTTGGTTGCCTGTGCTTGTGAGAAATCTTCACCCAGACCAACCAATGTCCTGGAGAGTTTCTCTGATGTTTTCTTGTAGTAGTTTCATAGTTTGAGGTCTTACATTTATGTCTTTGATCAACTTTGACTTAATTTTTGTATATGGTGAGAGGTACGGGTATAGTTTCATTCTTCTGCATATGGATATCTAGTTTTCCCAACACCCTTTACTGAAGAGACTGTCTTTTCCCTAACGTGTTCTTGATACCTTTGCCAAAAATGAGTTCACTGTAGATGTAAAGATTTGTTTGTGAGTTTTCTGTTCTGTTCCATTGCTCTATGTGTGTATTTTTATGCCAGTACCATGCTGTTTTGGTTACTATTGCCCTGTAGTATAATTTGAAGTTAGGTAACATGATTCTACCAGTTTTGTTCTTTTTGTTCAGGATAGCTTTGGTTATTCTGGGTCTTTTGTGGTTCCATATAAATTTTAGTATTGTTTTTTCTATTTCTGTGAAGAAGATTACATTGAATTTGTAGATTGCTTTGGGCAGTATGGACATTTTAACAATATTGATTCTTCCAGTTCATGAACATGGTATATCTTTTCATTTTTTTGGGTTTCCTCTTCAATGTCTTTCATTAGTATCTTATAGTTTTCACTGTAGAACTCTTTTATTTCTTAAGTTAATTCCTAGGTATTTAATGTTATGTATACCTATTGTAAATGGGATTACTTTTCCTCTTTTGCAGAATGTTGACATATAGAAATGCTACTGATTTTTGCTATGTTGAAATGCTATGTTGATTTTGTATACCACAACATTACTGAATTTGTCAGTTCTAGTGTTTTTTGGTGTAGTCTTTAGGTTTTTTCAAATGTAAGATTATATCATTTACAAACAAGGATAATTTGATTTATTCCTTTCTAATTTGGATCCCCTTTATTTCTCTCTTCTCTAATTGCTAGCTAGGACCTCTCCTTTGAAAGAAAATTAATGGAGTAAATTTTTACAATTACTCAAATTTTTCTATAGGTTAGACTCTCAGCAGCCCTGATGTAATTATGCCCATAAGTGAAAAAACAAGAACCTGTTGAAACCAATTCAATTAAGCGCTTAAAGGCATTCATGATCTCTACACATGCTATGTTTACTCCCTACTCCTATACAACGTATTTAATCGCTCATGATCCCTGTCATGAATGCTTCACTCCAGGCAGCTTTGTCTTCTTAATTTATACTCATTTGCTCTCTTAATTCGGGTGGGCCACTCTTCTGCACTTCCTCCTCATACCTCTCTGCCTATCCAGATCCCAGCATTCCTTAAAGGTTCAGTAGTGGTTTCCAAGTCTTCTTCAGAACTGTTACTGCCATAACTCCCAGTGCCTTGCTCCTTAACAGAGCAACTTCACTGTTACCCTTTTTACCTGGTGGGCTCCCAAGTAAGAGATCCTTTGTGGAGCAAATTCTACAAAAAAAATAAGCTTGAAAATCATTACCCTATTGTACTTATTTTTATCATAAAGTAGCCATATAATAATGAACTTCCCTCCTGAGATGTTTAATCGGTGTTAGATTAAAAAAAAAAAAAAGAAAGAAAAAAAATAATGAACTTCCCCTAATTTTTATCTTATTTCTCCAATTAGAGTGTAAGTGTTTTAGGAGCAGGGCTACATTTTATATATCTAAAGTGACTCAGGTATGCCTATTAGAATAATAAAAATAAAATAAGGGGACTCTGTAAATAATTTTTGATTTATGTAGACAGTCTACAGAAGTGTGACAAGTTTTACTTGGTAAAATTTTTTTAGTCTAGAGAGCTATTTTCCATGCAAAATTTAAAACAAGCATTTATCAAGAAATATCTCCTCTCTAGGATTATGACAGTGATGGCAAGATATCTCTTGCAGACTTTGAAAAAGCAGTAAGAGAAGACAGACTTCTATTGGAGGTGTTTGGACCATGTTTACCAGAAGCAAAGGTATAGTTACTAGTGCCAACAGCCCAAATAGATTCAGGAAAAATTTTAAAGGGTCAGAAAGTAATACTTGCTAGACACTCTCCTCTGTTGAGCTGCAGCCCACTGCTGAAATTAGGGCAATCATTGAGAGTTTAGCCCCATCCTGGCATTTGGGCCCCAAGAAAACATTCATGATTATTTCAGTAACTATATTCAAGACTTTCATTGAGCTTTTAACCTCTTTAGCAACACGCAATTCCTGTTTCCTGTAAGTATGGTGTATTTCCCAAACCAAATCTAGGGTATATTGGCTTAAGGGCTAGAACACTGAATGAAGAGTTTCAGCAAGTATACCACAAACTACTAGAACACTTGATCCCTTTCAACCCAATTGCTGTCAATGTTTTTAAAATTTTGGAGACATAGAGTACTTTGTGCTTATGAAAGTTTTTCATGTATGCATCTGACAAAAGTTTCCTGAGCTGCAAGTGTCAGTCTAATAATTGATTTGGCCTTAACATATTCTTCCTTTATCAACTGTACTTTTCAAACACTGGTATACAAAAGCACTTTTTTTTTTCTTTTTTGAGACAGAGTCTCCCTCTGTTGCCCATACTGGAGTGCAGTGTTGCAATCTCAGCTCACTGCGACCTCTGCTTCCTGGGTTCAAACGATTCTCATGCCTCAGCCTCTTGAGTAGCTGGGATTATAGGCATTTACCGTCACGCCTGGCTACTTTTTGTATTTTTTATAGATATGGGGTTTTCGTCATGTTGGCCAGGCTGGTCTCGAATGCTTGACCTCAAGTGATCCTCCCACCTTGACCTCCCAAAGTGCTGGGATTACAGGCGTGAGCCACCATGCCTGAAATAATAACCTATATGGAAATTTTGTAAATTAACTTGCATGTTATTAAGCTATTCTTATCCATCTCAACTCATCTATTTGTCCCCCTGTGGTTTATTCCCTCTACCCCACATTTTAACTTTCTGGAAACGTGGTAAAAAGCAATGTGTGAAAGGCAGGCTTCCAATCTGAAAAGAGATGAGTGAAAACAGTATATAGCATAATGGACTAGATGAGAGTAACAACTTAGGATGGAACAGCCGACAGTTCTTCAGCTGCTCCCGGAGTTCATGTGTAGCCCAGTTATCTAGAGCTTTACTATTCAAAGCATGGTCTGTGCACCAGGAGCACTAGCAGCACCTAGGAACTTGGAAAAAATGCAGAATCCCAGGCCCCATCCAAAACCAACTGAACTTGAATCTTTTTGTTTTGCTGCTTGATACCACAAAGGTTTCTTTCTCCCCTAATGATTAATTATGTTGGTGGTGATGAGGAGTGCTGACTTACACAAGGTCACAAGACTTATCAGGAACCCATTCAGAAGCACATGACCCATTTAGCAGCACCTCTCCTTAAGTGTCAGATAACTTTTGTCATGCAACAAATCTCTAGAGCTCTTTTCATCTTCCAAAACTGAAATTCTATACCTACTAAATAATAACTCCTCATTTTCCCTCCCCACAACCCCTGGCCACCACCACTAGAATCTGCATTTTAACAAGATGCTGAGGTAGAGATCATAACAACTTATTTATAGTCTGAGAGGCCTAAGCAGACAGCAATTTGCTCTTCCAATTCTATGCTTAGGTCTCTAATATATCTTTTATCTTGAGATTTCAGCAAAAACTATATCTAATATACCTCACATGGAAGTAGGGCCTACCCTCCTTATCTGCAGCTTGCTGTTAGTACCATTTTCCACTTAGAGCCATCCTAGGAAATTTGGTCAGTACATCATAGCTGAAATGGAACCTTATTAACTGATATGTTCAAATTCAATCTACTAGGCAAGAGGCCATTAAAGATAGGGAGAAATGAAAACAACATGCCACGGTATGGACCTTCTCAAGTTATTTTTATCAGTAAAGAAAATGGCCAGGTGTAGTGCATCACGCCTGCAATCCCAGTACTTTGGGAGGCCGAGGTGGGTGGATCACTTGAGCCCAGGAGTTCAGTACCTGTCTGGGTAACACAGTGAGACCTTGTCTCTACTAAAAATAAAAAAAGAAAAATAGAGACAGCCTAGATGTGCTGAAATTTCCAATTATGTGATCCACTGACAGGAAAAAGTGTGGATATGCCACAAGAAGTAACAGAAGTCTAGAATTCACAAATACTGATTTATTTTTGTATTGCCACAGGTCAAGCAAATTCTTAAAAGTTAACTAAAGCATGTAAGCTTCTAATTTCAGCTTTGTTCTAATAGTTAATCTACTTTTTACTTCACAGAATTGTCTTGATTTTGAAACCCTGGCATTCGGAAACATCCTGACTTCTAGTATTTCAATGACTCATTCAATAATTGTATTATAATCAGAAACAGATCCTGGTTGCCTATCTTTATTTATATTGTAAAGTTTCCATTTGCTTCAATTAATTTACATATAATTACTGCATATGAGAGGCAATGTTATAATGACAAGAATAGTTTGCAACATTAAATATGGATCAAAAAAAGAAGAAATGACTTTAGACAAATAGCTTGAATGAAATTACAAAGAAGAGTGCATTAAAAAATACCAGCAGTAAAATCTCTTGATGAACTAAAATAACAGGCTAAAGATAAAAAATAAATGCTCTTTCCAGAAAATACTAATTTGCTGCTGGTACTCTATATTCTTCTTCTTTGTTTTAGTGGATGACTTGTATGCACATCTTCTGACTTGTCCTCCGGAAGCTTTGGCACAGATGAAATTACCTAATTAAAGAAAAAAAAGAACCATTAAAACTTAGTTTCTATAGTGCAGGAGTAAAGAAGCTATTAGAAGAGGTAAGATTATATCCAATAGTTTAATCCTTGACATCACTTTTGAGGCAGAGTTGGCCTATGTTCAAGTTACAGCCTATGATCTAGGCACAGAATGAAGTTTTCTGTTCAAACACTGATGAGAGTAAAATTTCTAAAGCTATTTAAAAAGAAAAAAGAAATTGGAGGAAGAAAAGTGAACATATGCTCTACTTTAACATTACTTTATAGATCTAAAGTCACTTGTTATTTTACAGATACAGATAGATATCCTGGTTTTGCATTCTTGAAACACTGATAGATTTGATAGATTTGGGGGGAATGAAACATTTAGAGAAATGAGCAGAAAGCAGTATAATCCTCAATTTCCTAGGTGAAAAAGGAAAAGCAAACACACCATCAGAAAAAGAGTGTACAAAGAGCGTACAGTAAGTCAAAACAGAGTAAAAGAGTCTTCATTTGAAATGGAAAATTATTAGAAACTATAGTAAATTTTATTTAATATTACTTTTTTGTTGTTCTGTTTCTAGAAGGACCTAGATTTTGGACCTCACACGTTTTTCTTGAAAATGTAATCAGCTGTGGCTGAGACAGCTGTGTATATATGTCTATGCCTCAGTTCAGCCATAACTGAAGGAAGGATAACAGCACAAAACTGAAAACCTTTTTTTTTTTTTTTTTGAGACAGGGTCTCACACTGTCATCCAGGCTGAAGTGCAGTGGCATGATCTTGGCTCACTGCAACCTCTGCCTCCCAGGCTCAAGTGATCCTTCCACCTCAGCCTCCCAAGTAGCTGGGACTACAAGAGTGTACCACCATGCCTGGCTAATTTTTGTATATTTTTGGTAGAGATAGGGTTTCACCATGTTGGTCAGGCTGGTCTTGGACTCCTGGGCTTAAGCAACCTGCTCGCCTCAGCCTCCCAAAGTGCTGAGATTATTGGTGTAAGCCACTGTGCCCAGCCTAAACTGAAAAACTAAAGGCTTCAGCACAAAAACTGTGTCCATGGATTTTAATTATTATTAAATAATGCCTCTTTAATCAGATAATTAATTTTTAGGTAAAAAAATGTACATACAAGAAATTACACTACCTTAGCCTCCCTTAATCACATTGTAAAACATAGTAGAACTGTGAAAAGCACTTTCTGCATCTTGAGTAAGTGTAAGAGAATGTCATAACCCTCAGTTTATGATGTGTAACAGCAGCTCCTACTCCCACCCCACAAAAAGGTGTCTTTCAAAAGCTAACTCAAATGTTAACTTTATTTGTGCTTAGGAAATGGAAAATGATTATGTAAATGACATTAAAAAAAAAAGACTACCTAGGCAGCACAATCTGGTCCTAATCATTTAAGAAGTCTACATTTGAAATGCATACCTGGAGGCCCAATTTTGAGAAATCTCATCACCTTCTATTGCTTTTTATCACAAAAGCAAATTAAGCATTTTGAATTTTATATAAACTGTAATAACTCTAAATTTGAGAGAAATAATTTATAATACTTTTCCTTCTTAACTCTGGCTCATATTAGAACTATCTGGGGAGATTTTAACAAAAATGGCAGACCTGGGCTCCACTCTTACAGATTGATTTAAGTGGCTGAAACCACTGCTTTAATATTTTGTATCTACAGTGACATAAAATGTTTTTTCATTGTTTAAGCAAGTATTAACAGTATCAAAGCAAATAAAATGTTAGCCAAATTCGGTTATTTCAACAGAGAACTGTAGAAAAACACGTCAAAAAACTAAAAGGTGAAAAAAAAATTACTATTGTTCCCACAAATAATTCTCCATTTATTTAGTCCTGTAACCAAATCGTCTCTTAGAACAGTTTTTTTAAAAATAATCTTACCTCTTTAAGTTTATTCCGAATTAAATTTGCTGTTGTATTCAGTGAGTCATCATGCATATCCACTTTAGATATGTCTGGTAACAGAGGTCCAATCATAACCTCGTTACTACTTGGGTTTGTTTCAAGAAAAGTTCCAAGTTTACGATCATCTTCTCGTCTTCTTTTGCGCTCCTGCAGTTGTGTTGTCCTAGGCATAAATCTGTCAACTGCCTCTGAAGGAATAATAGCCTTTCGTGTACCAGGGCAGTCCATTGAGTTTTTAAAAGGGTTTATCTGTGTTTTCTGCAAAGAGTCATTGTGGTTATAATGCTCCATTGTTTTATCATGGTTTCTACCATCCTTAGAGGAATTTAATGCTCTGTCTACATGCTTCCCAGATGAACACATACATTTTGAGGAGAAATAACATAAAGGCAATTCACAGGAATATGGAAGATAAGGATTTGAGTTCCCTGCAGAAGTGTTCAGAGCAGCTGTACAAAATCCAGACATCTCTGAGTGGAAGTCTTGTCTAAAATCCTCTGTGTCTTTATGCTCCGTAACCAGTTTCTTCTTTGTCACATACTGGTCTTTTTATTCCAATTCAAAAGGTGAGAGAAAGGAAAACAGAAGTCGTTTATTTATTGTTTGCATCATTCAGAATCATATAATTTTAAAAATCACTTAAAAATGGTAACAAATTCTACACCAAAAAATTTCTTGAGAAGGGAATATATTCACGTGGTTTAAAACCTAAAATGGAGGGGCTGGGTGCGGTGGCTCACGCCTGTAATCCCATCACTTTGGGAGGCCGAGGCGGGTGGATCACGAGGTCAAGAGATCGAGACCATCCTGGTCAACATGGTGAAACCCTGTCTCTACTAAAACTACAAAAAATTAGCTGGGCATGGTGGCGCGTGCCTGTAATCCCAGCTACTCAGGAGGCTGAGGCAGGAGAATTGCCTGAACCCAGGAGGCGGAGGTTGCGGTGAGCCAAGATCGCGCCATTGCACTCCAGCCTGGGTAACAAGAGCGAAACTCTGTCTCAAAAAAAAAAAAAAAAAAAAAAACCTAAAATGGATAAAAAGATATGTAGCATCAAGTGTCACCCTTTCCTTGCTCTCCATGGGCCTGGTTTCACCCCATAAGTAAGCGCTATTGTTTTTTATTTATCTGTTCAGTATGCCTTACTTTGCTGCCTTCTTCCTCCCATTCTTTTTCTCCCCACTAAAAAAGATAACCTGTAATATGTACTTCTCTGCACCTCTGTATTTTCCACTTCACTGTAGATCTTACAAAGTTTTTCCATATCATTATATACTATATATATTTTTTTGTTTTGTTTTGTTTTTTGCAATTTCAGAGTTTCCCAGTATCTGGATGTATCATGCTGCTTAGCTTGTGTTAGTTACTAAAGAAAGCAATATGTGTGGCTTACTTCTAGGGCTGGAAGGGGCCTCTTCCCTGGTTTACGCTCTCAAAAGCAGACTACAACATGAGTCGGGTGTGGAAGATGTGGTAAAGATGAAACTGGCTCTCTGTTGATGATTGTTAATGTTAATACATGGGAGTTTTTAGTTTTTAATTTTAATACATTTAGTTTTTCTACCTGTGTGTTTTGAAATTTCATGAATAAAAGTTTTTGAAAAGACCAAATATACAAATAAGTGTAGATGCTAGAATGCTGCAGATAAAATAGAACTTAATTAAAGTGTTCAAGGCCAAAAAAGTCATAGTTTAACAACACTGAATCTAATTCTGAGGGGGCAGGGCAAAAAGGTCTTAAGGGGAAGGGGAGCAAATAATGAAGATAATGCTAGGCCACCACCAACACTGAGATGATTAAAGCAGTTTAAAAATAAGCTCTGGACAGAGTGTCCAAAGCTTGGGTTTTAAGCCTTATTTTTATCCTTAATTTATCTCTAGTAATATAGGCCAGTCACAAACTCTGAGACTTAGTTTCCTCCTCAACAGGAATTAGGACACAGGTCAGATAATGTCAAAGGTCTTCCTCTACACTAATATTTTATAATTTCCTTTCCATTTTTTATTTTTTTATATTTTATAATTTCCTTTGCCACACAAATATACAAGTTTTCCTGGTGCTATTTACATATCTTATAAGTTAGTGTCTACAAATGACTGGGGATTCTCAACAGCTCTCTTGCCAGATTTCTGAGTAAGCTTTCCAAGAGTTTTCCCACTTTATTTCTCTCTACCACTATCTGGTAGAAGGGGCATGTGGGGCATTTACGCTGTTGCTTGGTCAAAAGTAGAACTTCTCCATGATTAGCAGTGACACTTAGTCTGCAAATCACAACTGCTTCTCACTGCATTCTGGTCAAATCCTTAATTCCTTAGCATGGGACACAAGGCCCTTCATGATTCACTTCCTATCCACTATTCTAAACTTATCTCTCACAGAAACCTCTGGGCTTTGATTATATTATGTGAGTTAAAGTTTCTTAAATACATGATGCTCATTTATTCCCCTAAGCATTTAAACATCCTGCCTGGCTTGCCTTTCCATCTTTTCCTCTCCCTTCTAGGTAATGTCTACTTATCCTTCAAAGTTCAGCCACGTGTCACAGACTGTAGGAAGTCTTTTATGAATCAACATTTCTCCCTTCTCAACCCAGATTATGTAGTATGCTGCAGAGAACCCTGTGGTTTACACTTACTGAATACTGTGATGATTTACTTGCCTCTCTTCCCACTAGACTGGGAACTGCATGATGACACACTTGGCAGAGTGCCTGACACACAGGAGGCATTTAGCAATATGCTTTCCATACCTTTATTTTTAGTAGTTCTTACTACATACGCCTTTCGCACTGCTAGTTTTTTCCTAGTTTCTTCAACTGTTTCAAATTCTGGAGCATAGCACACATGAAGCAATCCACCGAAGAAACTCTGTTCATCCATTTTTCTCTTGGCTGTCCTGAATGGAAATACAAGATAGCATAATTTTTTAATCCAGATTTACTTAAAAATGAGAGCTTAACTAGTATACAATACCTGGGGCTAAAGACCAAAGTCCGGCTTTTGCAATGTGTATGTATATATCCTGTGGACTGGGAATTAAAATGCTCTGTTTGTGGATGGTATTCACACCAGCCATCCAGTATGTATTCTTAGAACCGTCTCTTCCCTTTGAACCTCTTGGATTTTTTCCCTAGCCTCTAAACAACTAAGGATCCAGCTGGTTGGCCTGAGGTATGTAAACTGTGGTCATAAAATAGAGCGTTTCTGTGGCCTTGAGTTAGTTCATACCCAATTAAGCTTTTTCAGCACAATGTATTCTGTAATGGGATTTATGCCTTAAAAATCAGATGAAAAATACTATAATCATAATACCTTCAATAACTGAGGAAATACTAAATATATAACAATGAGAAAATAAAAATGTTATTCAGTCAATAAATACTAAACATCTATGATTTGCCAAGTACTACAATAAATAAATTTAACCAGTCCTATATCCAGGGATAATGATCAATACTTGTTGAGATTTTACTATATACCAAGCAATGTCATAAGTGCTTCACTTGAATTAATACCTCACAACAACCCTATAATGAAAGTGAAGCACTAGGACATTATATAACAGCCATGCTCATACTCTCGTTTGAGGAGCAAGGATTCAAATAAGGCATTGCATACTTCAGCTTTTTTGGAGCAGAGGGCTTATGTCAGAAGGCTGGAAAAAACTGAGTCAATTCACAGAAAGGAGTGACAATAGCTAATGCTTACTGTATTCTGACCAGGAGGGACTATGCTAAACCCTTTATATGGATCATCTCATTTCATTGGCATACAATCTCAAGAAGGTCCCTTTACCATATAGATTTTATGGAAGAGGAAAAACAGGTTTAACCTGGTTAAATAACTTGTCCAAGGTCATGAAGCTAGTAACTAGTGGGACTGGGAAAACTTACTCCAAGCCCAACTTTATGTTTTATTTTTTTGAGGCAGGGTCTCACTCTGTTCCCCCAGGCTAAAGTGTAGTGGCCCATAAACGACTCACTGCAACCTATGCCTCCTGGGCTCAACTGATTCTCCCACCTTAGCCTCCCAAGTAGCTGGGACTACAGGCATGCATCAGCATGCCCAGCTTGATTTTTGTATTTTTCGTAGAGGCAGGGTTTCACCATGTTGGCCAGTCTGGTCTTGAACTCCTGGGCTCAAGCAATCTGTCCACCTTGGTCTTCCAAAGTGCTGGGATCAAATTCAACTTTTTTTTTTTTTTTTTTGAGACAGTCACTCTCGCCCAGACTGGAGTGCAGTGATATGATCTCAGTTCACCACAACTTACACTTCCTGGTTTCAAGTGATCCTTGTGTCTCAGTCTTCCCAGTAGCTGGGATTAACAGGCTTGTGCAACCACCCTTGGCTAATTTTTTTATTTAGTAGAGTCAGGGTTTCACCATGTTGCCCAGGCTGGGCTTGAACTCCTGACCTCAGGTGATCCACCTATCTTGACCTCCAAAAGTGCTGGGATTACAGGCGTGAGCCATGTGCCTGGCCTCAAACCCAACTTTTTTTTTTTCTTTTTTTTTTTTGAGACGGAGCCTCGCTTTATAACATAAAAATAGATAAGGCATTGCATACTTCAGCCTTTTTGGACTCTAGGCTGGAGTCCTGTGGCATGATCTTGGCTCACTGCAATCCTCCACCTCCCAGGTTCAAGTGATTCCCATGCCTCAGCCACCTGAATAGCTGGGTCCACACCACCATGCCCAGCTAATTTTGTATTTTTAGTAGAGCTGGGGTTTCTGTCATGTTGGCCAGGCTGGTCTTGAACTCTTGACATCAAGTGATCTGCCTGTCTGAGTCTCCCAAAGTGCTGGGATTACAGGCGTAAACCACCATTCCCTGCCTTCAAACCCAACTTTTAAATCTACCACACCACAGGACATTAAATTGCTAAGCATGGGAATGAGGTGATGGGAACAGTGCTTCAGTAAAGTATACCTTTAAAAAGGCTGGAGGAAGATAAGTGGAATATAGGCTAGATTATGTTGAATGAGGTATGAATGAGGGAAACTTGGGGCCAAAATGATAGAAATATGAATGGAGAAAATGAGTCACTGCTTAACTTGCACATTACCTTGCACTTTGTAAGTTCAAAAATTTAATAAGATAAACTTCAGTAAAGTCTTCTGCCGGGTATTCATCTAGAGCATTGTACTGTTCAATTGGACCATATAAAGCGAATCGCTCAACTAATTCCTTCATGGCTCCCACAGCAGGAACTCCTTGTATTAATAAGTACTGAGATTCCAAATTGATTGTATATACCTGAAAGAAATGCAGAGTCGTTAAACGTATTTCGCAAATAAACCTAGGACGAATCTGCCTCTATTTTTTTTAAACAGCTTTGAAAACAAGAAATAATCTGTTCAACCCAGTCAGCAAAAAACACAAAATAAAGTGTCTGCCATTCCCTCTGCATAAAGAACAGCCCAAGTGAGACGGTACCTAAGGCATATAACAGACTACTTTCAGTCGACATTTTTTTCCAGAAATTGAGTCGGTAGAATTCACCGGGAACAATCACTCAACGAATATTCATTGAGCGCTTACTTTGTGCCAAGTAGTACCGTAAATACAGAAGATCCAATGACTAAAACCAAGCCTTAGTCTCGTGGAGTTGATGTTCTAATAGTTGACCAAAAGGGTCGTGAGAATCTTTGATACCTGACCCAAGCAAGGTTCTTCAGCTCTAAAGAGAGAGGGATCTGACAGCAGCCTTGTCATGCCTTTATTTCTGTAGGCTGGCTATATGGCGCTAGCACTCATATAAAGCTACCGAGGAGAGCGAATGAAACCAAAATCACTTTACCTTGACAGCACGAGGCCGTCGTCCCTCCCGATATTTGGCCCGCGTGTCGCAAACCGCCCGCTGGACGTGGTGTTCAAATACGCTCCCTAACTCTCCGCCGCTTGACGCCATCTTGCCTGCTTTGATCCTCGCAGGGAGGACAACATCCGCCCTGCTGAGCTCCCTTTTACCCAATAAGAGAGCGAGATGGGTCAAGGAGTCCCACGATTGGCTGAAGAATCGACAGCGTCGGCTATCGTTTCCTGCGTGAGAGGATTTAATGAACGAGTTGCCGCCCCCGAGCGGCGCGGTGGAGAGGTTCGGTGAGTGATAGAAGCTTGCTTGTCCCACCTAATACAGGCTTGCGACGAGACGCGCAGCGGGGAGAGGGGGCGGGGCCGATCGATCTCCTCCGGCTCCGACGCCCTGGGCCTGCCAGGTCCCGGGTCCGCTGCGGCGCTAGGGTGGGCGAACCCAGAACGACGCTTAGGAACGATGTGGGGCAGCGATCGTCTGGCGGGTGCTGGGCGAGGCGGGGCGGCAGTGACTGTGGTCTTCACCAACGCTCGCGACTGCTTTCTCCACCTGCCGCGGCGTCTCGTGGCCCAGCTGCACCTGCTGCAGGTAACGTGCCGGCCCCGGCCACCTGGTCTTCAGCCTGGGGTCGGACTAGGCCGAAGCCTCTCTGGGAAGCGGCGGGACGCCAGCTGCCTTTCGGGCGCCTCCGAAGCGCGCAGAGGTCAGACTGAGGGTCCCTCTAGGGCAGGGCCCCTCTGAGTAGTCTCTGCGTCCCACAAGTCCTGGGCAACCCTGGGCTTGTCTTATCCCAGGTCTTTTCACTTGGTGAAACTGGGCCTAGAAACATCCCAACATTCTACCATTGTTTTTAGAAATATTTCTTATTCCAGGTTGGAAAATCTCCAGAGAAGTCTTTTGTTTTTATAATTTTAAAAGGTGTTTTTCTTGCCAGCCATTTCCAGTTACCTGCGCTGCTGCCGTCCCGGCTGCGAAAGGGAGGCGGAGAGTTATTGCCTGAGCCCGGGTAGATTCCCGGGGACTGACCACCGCGTCCCATAAGCGGGAAAGGTTAATACAATGATGGCTCTGCGCGGCATCGCTGACCCTTGGAACACAGCTGTGGTGTGTCAGGAACACGTAACGTAGTTAGGATCACTTGAAGCTCTGAGATCAGTCGCCCTTCTGGACGTTGTGGTAGGGAAGTTTCACAGTTGTAACCACTAGTGGAGATACAGCGTCCCTATTTTCGTAATTAAAAATAGAGGCACGTGATATCAAGAATTTGAGTGTGCTTATGGGGGCAAAAGGTTAGCTTATTTGAAGTTCTCATTGTAAGGTTAGCCGAGAGGAAAGGAGAATAGACCCAAAGTCAGGCAAGCAAGTTTTATTCACCTGCCAGGCTGCCGGTAACAATGAGAGGAGGCAGCCCGGAGCTCAGAAAATGAGGAGCTTTTATGGGGTGAGAGGGGCTTAAGAGAGTTTCAGGACTGAGGTAATTTATTAGCTTGTAACAGACGCAGAGATAGTTTGTTAACTTGTGACTGACTTACAATACGTCATCCTGCGAATCCTGTGACTTTTGTGGCCGCAGTTTTTTAAAAAACAGGATTTTACAGGTATGTGTAAAACAGGAATTTACAAGTATGGATAACAAACATTTGTTTTCCCTGTCCTCCCCTGACGTGCCCAGATGGCTATAATCAGGCTTTGCTTAATTGTAGCACCTAGATAGGCGTTCAGAAATGGAAAACAGCTGCAGAGCAATCAGGCTGTGGGGGCCGGGGATGGGGGTGGGGGGTCAGCTTGCACGAAGGGGTTTTCTGAAGCAGCTTGTCCCAAATACTCATAAATCCTGGAGGCATGGTACCCACCAGTGGCTAGTCTATGCAATAATAGTTAAAGAGTTTGCAATAATTTCAAGCATCCCTTCTTTCCTCTTGAGTTACTTCCCCATACCTAGGGGAAGATTCTTTTGGTCCGTCTTTCAAAACATGAATTCAGCAGAATCCTCTATCGTCGACGTTATTTTTTACCACTAAGTAGATGATCTTTTGGTCCTTGATGGACTTTATGGCTAGAGACAGACAAATCGGTCACTGTCACCAAGTTCCAGGTAGAAGTTTGTTCAGTGCCGTCAGCTCTCATGGGATTTTCAACGTGTTTTCAAATCTGCAGGTAATAGTAGGAATGCTTTCTTACAGTAACTCTAATTTGATCCTAAGATGTAGTTGTTACAATACATTCATCACTGTTTAAGAGTTTAGTAGTCTTGATCTTTGTTTTAAATTTGAGACTTCAAGAAGTACTTTTAAGAGTTCATGCGTTATCTTTTTGAAATGTAAATGTCTTTAGCCCTGGAAGAAATTGCTGTTTCCATTCAGCCTGTATTAACAAGGCAACTTCGCTTTCTAATTATCAATGTAATAAGTTTATTACTTTATAGATTCTACAAATCTATACATTTATTCTTTTATAAATTATATAAATTTAGAATTTATGTTTTATAGAAAATTTGGAAAGCATGGAAAATTGTTAACAAGAAAATAAGTTACCCATAACCCCAGAACTTAGAGATGACTAATGTTGACAGTTTGGATCAAATCTTCCAGTTTTGTTTCTAATCTTGATTTAACAGAAATGAGGTCCTATATACACACATACAGTTTTGTGTCCTGGTGTTTTTCTTTAATGTTACTATGAGTGTTTTGTTAAAAGGTCGTCGTCATCATTTTAATTTGTTAATTAGTATTCTAGCACAAATTTGCCATAATTTAATTGTTCACTATGATTGACCATTTAGATTGGACTTAATTCTTAGGCATTAGAAGTGTTAAATTATATTTTAATGAAATGTTGAAAATAACACACCTTTGTTTAGAAAACATCATTTTTATTTCTGGTCATTTAGGATATATTCCCAAGAATTACTATGTTAGAGGCCATAGACAATTATTAAAGCAGAAAGGTTCACAAGTTGTGAGTTAATACTTGAATTACTTTATTTGGGGTGAAGCGTTGAGTACATAATACAGATTGTGCAGTAATGAGAGGAAGGGTCAGAACAATGGTTTTCTGGCATGTGTCAGACTCACCTTGAAGCTTTTTTTTTTTTTTTTTTGAGATGGAGTTTCGCTCTTGTTACCCAGGCTGGAGTGCAATGGCACGATCTCGGCTCACCACAACCTCCGCCTCCTGGGTTCAGGCAATTCTCCTGCCTCAGCCTCCCGAGTAGCCGGGACTACAGCCACCATGCCCAGCTAATTTTTTGTATTTTTAGTAGAGACGGGGTTTCACCATGTTGACCAGGATGGTCTCGATCTCTTGACCTCGTGATCCAACCGCCTCGGCCTCCCAAAGTGCTGGGATTATAGGCGTGAGCCACCGTGCCCGGCCCACCTTGAAGCTTTTAAAAATATAGATGTTCTGATCAATCTTCAGACTTGTTAAATCAAAATCTTAGGGAATAGGCTTTAGGCATCTCTAACTTTAAAAAATTTATTCGGCCGGGCGCGGTGGCTCAAGCCTGTAATCCCAGCACTTTGGGAGGCGGAGACGGGTGGATCACGAGGTCAAGAGATCGAGACCATCCTGGTCAACATGGTGAAACCCCGTCTCTACTAAAAATACAAAAATTAGCTGGGCATGGTGGCGCCTGCCTGTAATCCCAGCTACTCAGGAGGCTGAGGCAGGAGAATTGCCTGAACCCAGGAGGCGGAGGCTGCGGTGAGCCGAGATCGTGCCATTGCACTCCAGCCTGGGTAACAAGCGAAACTCCGTCCCAAAAAAAAAAAAATTTATTCATGCTACTTGGATGCACAAAAGAGTTCAGCATACTGTCCTAGAATCATAGAAAATTCATGACGTCCTAGAGTCATAGAACATTAAAGACGATACTGACCTTACGCATCTAGGTCATTTCTGTACTTTTACACGAAAGGAAACTGGCATTTCTAGGCCAGTACCATTGCCAGGCAGCTAATTTGCCTTCTTGTCTGTAGCTTACTCTGCATCACCCAATCACTGTTTCTTCTATACCAATCTTTTGCCCACTTCTGTTCTCTTATGCCATTCTTCCCTCAGTCACTTTTCTTCCTTTCATACAAATTCCATGTCTTTAAAAAGAGCAGAATCCTACCTCCTCCACATAGCTTTCCAATTCTCTGTTGCCCACATTTTCTCCCTTTCAAAACTTCACTATTGTGTTATGTGACACATCACATTTGATATACTCTGTTCTGTGTTTCAAGTATGGTATTCTCTTTTTTATTTTTTTTTATTTATTTATTTTTTTTTTTTTTTGAGATGGAGTTTCGCTTTTGTTGCCCAGGCTGGAGTGTAACGGAGCGATCTCTGCTCACAGCAACCTCCACCTCCTGGGTTCAAGCAATTCTTCTGCCTCAGCCTCGAAAGTAGCTGGGATTACAGGCATGCACCACCACGCTCGGCTAATTTTGTATTTTTAGTAGAGATGAGGTTTCTCCATGCTGATCAGGCTGGTCTCAAACTCCTGACCTCAGGTGGTGATCCACCAGCCTCGGCCTCCCAAAGTGCTGGGATTACAGGTGTGAGCCACCCCGCCTGGAGTGTATTCTCTTGTTTCCTCAAGTCATTATTTCAGGACTGACTACCCAGTAGATACTTTAGGTCAGGATTTCTCAACCTTGGCACTGTTGACATCCTTTTTTTTTTTTTTTTTTTTGAGATGGAGCCTAACTCTGTCGCCAGGCTGGAGTGCAGTGGCACAGTCTTGTCTCACTGCAACCCGTGCCTCCCAGGTTCAAGCAGTTCTCCTGCCTCAGCCTTTTAAATAGCTGGGACTACAGACACGCATCACCACGCCCAGCTAATTTTTGTATTTTAGTAGAGGTGGGGTTTCACCATGTTGGCCAGGATGATCTCAATCTCCTGACATTGTGATCTACCTGCCTCGTCCTCCCAAGGTGCTGGGATTACATGTGTGAGCCACCCACCCTGACAGTTGACATTTTGAGCTGGATAATTTTTTGTTTTAGGGGCTCTCCCGTACATTTTACGATGTTTAACAGCACCCTTGGCCTCTATCCAATAGATGCCTGTACTCCCTCCCTCTATTTGTGACAACCAAAAATGTCTCCAGACAATGCCAGATGTCTACTGAAGGACAAAATCACCTCTGGTTGAGAACCACTGCTTCAACTAAGTTACCTTCTCTGTACTCAGGACTTGATGTGATTGCAGCAGGGGGAAAGGATTCATATACATAGTGAGTGCAAATGAACCTAAATCACCATTAGGATATGGCCACACAATTTTCATTTTCCTTGTGTTAGCAAGAGATACCCCAGGCTTTGCACCTGGACATTCCTAAGGCATTTCGACTGATGGTTTTACCTGCAGATTTTCTGGTAATACTGATACCTCAGTTTGGGTCAAAGAAGGTCAGTTGATTGATTGATTTGACTTGACTCCTGGAAAAGAGGTTCTTTTCTAGCTGTCTGTTTCTTCTCTTTCTTTACCTAAATAGCCAGGGGTCTCTGGTTCAGGTGAAGTATTTTGACATGAAAAGGAACTTAGAACATTAGTCTGCAAAGTTTGTCAAATCTAACTGGGCACATATTATGGCTTTATGGAGCTGGTTACTACTTTTTGACCAAATAAATAATTGGAAGTATTTTTTCCTCCTCAGTAAGGTTAATTTTTTCTTTTTTCAATGAGCTGGTAGAGTTTCCTTTTTTGATATTTCAGGGCATCTTTCATATTTCCATCTCTTAAATTTCTTCACATGAAGTAGAATTAATCTGGATTATGTATTGCTGACTCTGATGAAAACCCACAAAAAGCATCTGGGGCTTGGTCACCTTCATTCTTGAAATAGCTTACATGGTTACAGCTGATACAGTAACTTAAGACTTTTGACTCCAAATCTAGGCAAAATACACTCAATTGAAAGAATTTGTCAGCCAGAACAGTTGAACTGTTCTGTGAAAATTGCGAGAAAAATTATACAACTAAGTGATACATGATGATGGCGTTCTTAAAATTATAATAACATGGTTAATTTCCAGTACATTATATTGTCTTAGAAGTTGCTCAAACATTGTTTGAAATTCTTCCCGTTTAAAGAAACATAAAGGCTGGGCATGTTGGCTCACACCTGTAATCCCAGCACTTTGAGAGACTGAGGTGGGAAGACCACTTGAGCCCAGAAGGTTGAGGCTGCAATGAGCCGATGATTGTGCCACTCCACTCCAGACTGAGCAACACAGTGAGATCCTGTCTCCGGGAAAAAAAAAAAAAAATCCATGTAAATGAATGAATTTGATATTTAATATTTTAAATTATGAAAAATGTTCTGTAGAGATGTGGATCTTGCCATGTTGCCCAGGCTGGCCTTGAATTTCTGGGCTCAAATAATCCCCCGTCTCAGCCTCCCAAAGTATAAAGATTACACATGTGAGCCACTGTGCCTGGCCTAATATTTTAAACTTAATGAATTTATTTTGATATAAATAAATTAATAAAACAGAAGGTTTCTGATATAATGTCTTTTTTTTTTTTTTTTTTTTTTTTTTTTTAATGTAACAGATTCCCACTCTGTTTCCCAGGCTGGAGTGTAATAGCACTAACATGGCTCACTGTAGCCTCAACATCCCTGGCTCAAGCGATCCTTCAACCTCAGTTTCCCAAGTAGCAGGGACCACAGGTGTGTGCCACCACACCTGGCTGATTTTTTAAAATTTAGTCTTGATATCTATTAATCAAATTCTTTTTATTTTAAAAATGATACATGTGGCTGGGAATGGTGGCTTATGCCTGTAATCGCAACAGTTTGGAGGCTGAGGTGGGAGGATCACTTTAGGCCAGGAGCTTCAGACCAGCCTAAGCAACCTAGTGAGATCCTATCTCTATAGAAAAAAAAAAATTACCTGGGTGTGGTGATATGTGCCTGTATTCTTAGCTTCTCAGTAAACTGAAGTGAGAGGGTTGCTAGAGCCCAGGAGTTTCAAGTTACAGTAACCCGTGATTGTGCTACTGTACTCCAGCCTGGGCAACAGAACAAAATCTTGTCTCAAAAAAAAAAAAAAAAGTTTGAAACGCTTATGATGAATATAAGTAGGGAAAAAGGATATTAAATAGTGCCTATAATACCCAACTATATGAAAAATTACTTTGCACATAGAAAAAAAGGATTAGCAAGAAATATACCAAATTGTTCACATGGTTGTCTTTTTTGTGGAGAGAATATCGGTAATTCCTTTGTTTCCTTTCAAGTTTATATGTTTTCCAAGGTCCCTATAATGAGTTTGTAATTGTTTAATCGTAGAAAACCCTTGTTTGGTCCTTGGCCACAAACTTACATGTTTTATATAATTGCTCTTTTAATAAGAATAAATGTTATATTTTGCTTTTTTTAAACTTTATAGTTATATGAGCCCTTAAAATTATTAAGAAGTTGCATAATATAACATTTCTGGAAGGGTACAGAAGAAACAGCAGTAATTACCTCTGAGAACAGGGACATGGCTTCACATTTTACCCTTTTGTACTTTTTGTGTTTTTGCCACATGCATGTATTACTCTTCCAATAAGTAAATAAATATGGATTGCATACTCCATCTGGTTGGTGTTTCATAATTCTAAACTATATTGTTACATTTTTTAAGGTGATGATATATGTTTCTACTTATTAACTCATGTTAAAATAGTAAATTTATAGCTTATTTAATGTTTTCCCTATTGATAGACATTTAAGACAATCCCAACTGTTCACTATTGTAGAAAATAACTGCACAAATAGCTTTTGCTGTTGTTTCTTTTTCCTTTGAATCATTAATTGGGAATAAATGCTCAAATAGTTATATGTTGCTCAATTGCTATTGTAAGTTTTTTGACTGTTGCCATTTTGAATTCTGAAAGGGTTGATTAAATTTATAACGCTGCCGTAAGAATATAATGGTATAGGTTTCATTCATTACCATCACCAGCATTGGGTATTGGAAATGATTATAGATTTTTAAATGCTACAACAACTGTAGATAACAGAGAACTACCTATAGAACTCTTTTTGTATGTGTGAATTGCAGTAATAGTTTATTTTCATGTGAATCCAGAAAAATGTAAACATCGAAAACCTTTTTTCCTCCCGTTTCTTATATGAATAGAATCAAGCTATAGAAGTGGTCTGGAGTCACCAGCCTGCATTCTTGAGCTGGGTAGAAGGCAGGCATTTTAGTGATCAAGGTGAAAATGTGGCTGAAATTAACAGACAAGTTGGTCAAAAACTTGGACTCTCAAATGGGGGACAGGTAAGCACATATGATGGCCGTAACTTTCTTCTAATGTCACATAATATAGCAATGGAAATAAAAGTTTAGATTTTTTTTTTAAGATGAGATGACACCTAACTTGTATGCTATTATATAACTAGTGTAAGATACTGAAGCTGACTATTCTTTGTTTTTAAGTCATTATCTTGTAGTTTACTCCCTACTTGCTTCCTTTTTTTTTCTTTTTTTGAGACAAAGTCTCACTCTGTCACCCAGACTGGAGTGCAGTGGCATGATCTCGGCTCACTGCAACTCTGCCTCCTGTGTTTAAGCGATTCTCCTGCCTCAGCCTCCCCAGTAGCTGGGATTACAAGAACCACGCCACCACGCCTGGCTAATTTTTTTTGTACTTTTACTGGAGACAGGGTTTTGCCATGTTGGCCAGGCTGGTCTCAAACTCCTGACCTTGTGATCCTCCCTCCTCAGCTTCCCAAAGTGCTGGGATTACAGACATGAGCCACCGTGCCCAGCCCACTTGCTTCTTATTCTACTATTTAATTCATTTTCCACATTCCCTAAATTTGGTTTCATGCAATTATTTTTCCTTTTGAATTACTAGGTTTTACTTACTATTATTGAACTTTGTTTCAGACATGTTTTATAACGTTCCATGGTCTCACTTGATTCAAAAAATAAAAATTCAGCCAGGTGCAGTGGCTCACGCTTGTAATCCCACCAATTTGGGAGGCCAAGGTGGACAGATCATTTGAGGTCAGGAGTTCAAGACACACCCTGGCCAACATGGTGAATGAAACACTGTCTCCACTAAAAATACAAAAATTAGCTGGGGATGGTGGTGGGCAGCTCTAATCCCAGCTACTCAAGAGGCTGAGGCAGAAGAATTGCTTGAACTTGGGAGGTGGAGGTTGCAGTGAGCCGAGATTGCACCACTGCACTTCAGCTGGGTAACAAAAGGGAAACAAAGTCTCAACACAAATAAATAAATAATCCTACAACACAGGATTATTATTTTTTCATTTTTGTCTTCCCTTATGATTTTAATATGGTTAGATTATAAACCTGAAAGCTTGAATACCCATGTCTATTTTTTGTTTTATGTTTACCAAGTTATTCTTTTAAAAATAACTGTAGAAATAATATAAGGCTGGGCTCAGTGGCTTATGCCTGTAATCCCAGTGTTTTGGGAGACCAAGGTGGGAGGACCACTTGAGGTCACAAGTTCACAAGATTAGCCTGGCTAGGCAGCATAGCAAGACCCTGTCTCTACAAAAAAAAAAAAAAATGAAAAAAATTAGCTGGGCATGGTGGCACATGCTTACAGTCCTAGCTACTCAGGAGACTGAGGTAGGAGGAGTGCTTGAGCCCAGGAATTACGTGGCCTATGGTTCTGCTCTCCAGCCTGGGCAACAGCAAGACCCTGTCTCTTAAGAAGAAGAAATAGTAATAATATATGTTCATTATACCTATTTTACCATTGAAAGTAAAAAATGAGTTTTTACCTTTCCCCAATCCCATCCTCAGAATTAATGTCTACTGTTTTGGGGGATCTCACTAGACCTTTAGGATTTGAGAAATGAGATCATACATATTTTCTGCAATTATTATCCCACAAAATATATTAGATACCTTTCCATGTATTATAATATGCATTGAACATGTCTTTCTTTTCCTCTCTCTGTCTGTATCTTTATGATCCTGTGTTGCAGCACTGCCACGAAGACACTGTCTCCTAAAGAATCACTGATAGAAACAGAAAGTGGACTGGCTAGCCCAGGAGTCCTTAACTTCTTAGTGGGCAAGAGCTGCTTTGTCCTTTCTCTGAATCAGATATATATGTGGAGTGAAACATTTAAAAACAGAATAGCCAAGGATGCTATACATTTAAAACTTCTATAGATGGGGCTACATTGCTCTCTATTACCGATTTCCCATGACAATACACAAGAGTACCATGTCTTTTTACTTGTTTTGAGCACAGACTAATTTTGTTTATGCATGTTTTTTATGAGAATAGGCTACTCATGAGAAATCTACAAACCTAGCACTAGTCCCTTGCATACTCTCAATTGTTGCTAGAATCTTAAAATTTTAGCACCAAAGGGACCTTAGAAATCATTTACTTTGGTGCTTTGTTCTACAACACAAGGAGATGGAGTATTTTACCCAGGATTGCTTAGCAAGTTACAGTTCTGCTCTGTGAGTACCGAGCACTTCCCCGTGGGCAACATCAGCTTCCTGATTTTCATGTCTTAATTAGTACTCTGAAGAATCTTACTTGTTTTTAATTCCCATTTGCTTTGAAGTGACTTTACCTGCTTTTTTTTAGATCATTTATTGCAGCAATCCTGCTAAGAAACTGTGGAGTCTCTAGCTTCTTGGTAGGCAGGAGCTGCTTTGTGCTTGTTCAGAATCATCCTTTTCAGTAAGGGAGATATTGAAGAGAAATTTACTGAGGAATCTGGGGGTGAGGGACTTGGGGAAATTCTGCTCCAGTCCACAAAAACAGAGAGGAAGGGTCAGTTACCTAGAATATTTAACATGCAGAGGCTTTGGATTCTACTTCTTTAATCCTTGGAAATGCCTGTAGAAGGGGAAAGGAAGTAAGATGGTGACTCCAGCTTATTGACACATACTAGTGTTTCATATATTTAAACTACAATGAGAGAGTATTATTTGTTTTCCTTAATTTTTAGCTGTGAAGGATTATACTTCTAAATATTTGTCTCTAGTTTCTATTTCAGTGTATTTTTCACTTTTCTCAAAGCAGCACGGCTGCTGCAAAACTACTAGAAATAATGAAAATATATATTTATTAGATCAAGCCATACTTGATGATATAGTCATTTCTTCTTTAATTTTTTACTTACATTTTTTAATGATTACCTTTATTAGCACGTTTATTTAGGAAATGTGCTGAGATGTATTTTTCTTCAATCTGTAATTAGTTATGAAGCAGTTTTTCCTAAAATGCTAAGTATAGCAAGGCCTGGCTAAGAGTAAGTACTTAATAAATATTTGTCACATGAAAGACTACACATATAGCCAGGCACAGTGGCATGTACCTATTTTCCTAGCTACCCAGGAGGCTAAGGCAGGAGGACTGCTTGAGCCCAGGGTTTCCAGGCTGCAGTAAGCTATGATTGTACCACTGCACTCCAGTGGGGGTAACAGAGCCAGGCCCCATCTCTTAAAAAAAAAAAAAAAAGAGGCCAGGCGAGATGGCTGAGGCCTGTAATCCCAGCACTTTGGGAGGCCAAGGTAGGCAGATCACGAGGTCAAGAGATCGAGACCATCCTGGCCAACATGGTGAAACCCTGTCTCTACTAAAAATACAAAAATTAGCTGGACGTGATGGCACACACCTGTAGTCCCAGCTACTTGGGAGGCTAAGGCAGGAGAATTTCTAGAACCAGGGAGGCGGAGGTTGCAGTGAGCCAAGATCATGCCACTACACTCTAGCCTGGCGCCTGGTGATGGAACAAGACTCTGTCTCAAAAAAAAAAAAAAAATTACATAGACTGCATATACAACCCCCTCTAAAACACACACATCTACTTACCTAAAATGACACAGAAAAAATTTTTAAAGTAGTTTTAAATTTTTAATTTTTTCTAGGTATTTCTCAAGCCATGTTCCTATGTGGTATCTTGTCAACAAGTTGAGGTGGAACCCCTCTCAGCAGATGATTGGGAGATACTGGTAAAGAAAACCAAATAAGAACTATGTCATTTAAGCTTAAATTACTTCACAATATCAATGTCTTTAGATTTCTCTTCTCTAAACTTTATTACATATTCCGAGTTGGTTTTGAATTATAAGAATGAATTGAGGCTGGGCACAGTAGCTCATGTCTGTAATCCCAGCACTTTGGGAGGCCAAGGAAGGTCGATTGCTTGAGTCCAGGCTGGGCAACATGGTGAAACCCCACCTCTACTAAAAATACAAAAATTAGCTGGGCATAATAGTGCATGCCTGTAGAGTCCCAGCTACTTGGGAGGCTGAGGCAGGAGGATTGCTTGAGCCCAGAAAGTCAAGGCTGCAGTGAGTCAAGATCACACCATTGTACTCCAGTCTGGACAACAGAGTGAGACCTTATTTCACATAAAAAAAGAATGAATTGGTAGCAATCTAATGTACAACCTGACAACTATAGGTAATATAATTGTATTTGGGAATTCATGTTAAATGAGTAGATTTTAACTACTCTTACCACAAAAAAAAGTGGGTAACTGTAAGATGATATATATGATATATAATTTACTTCACAATAGTAACCATTTTACTATCTACATGTAGCTCATAACATCATGTTGTATACAATAAATATGCACAATAAATTTGTTTTTTAAAAAGAATGAATTGAGATTTTTCCTAATAGGCATGGAATGGACAAAATGTAAAGTGAATTGATCTTTTCTTCTGTTGGTTCTAGGAGCTGCATGCTGTTTCCCTTGAACAGCATCTTCTAGATCAAATTCGAATCGTTTTTCCAAAAGCCATTTTTCCTGTTTGGGTTGATCAACAAACTTACATATTTATTCAGATTGGTAGGTGCTATTGTACTATTTGCTGTCATATTCTACACTATAGCATTGAGTCCAAAGTAGAAATGAATGTGCACTAATGAGGTTTATTTTCTATGCAGTTGCACTAATACCAACTGCCACTTATGGAAGGCTGGAAACTGACACCAAACTCCTTATTCAGCCAAAGACACGCCAAGCCAAAGAGAAATCTGCATTTTCAAAAACAGATGCTGAATGTAAAAAACTTCATAGTTATGAAAGAGACCAAAAAGGAGTGATGAAAGAACTTCAAACCAAGCAACTTCAGTCAAATACTGCGGGAATCACTGAGTCTAATGAAAACAAGTCAGAGTTTCCAGTTGATTCATCATCAGTAGCAAGTTTATGGACTATGATAGGAAGCATTTTTTCTTTTCGATCTGAGAAGAAACAAGAGACATCCTGGGGTTTAACTGAAATCCACGCATTCAAAAATATGCAGTCAAAGGTTGTTCCTCTAGACAATATTTTCAGAGTATGCAAATCTCAACCTCCTAGTATATATAATGCATCAGCAACCTCTGTTTTTCATAAACATTTTGCCATTCATGTATTTCCATGGGATCAGGAATATTTTGATGTAGAGCCCAGCTTTACTGTGACCTATGGAAAGCTAGTTAAGCTACTTTCTCCAAAGCAACAGCAAAGTAAAACAAAACAAAATGTCTTATCACCTGAAAAAGAGAAGCAGATGTCAGAGCCACTAGATCAAAAAAAAGTTAGGTCAGATCATAGTGAAGAAGATGAGAAGACCTGTGTGGTACAAGTAGTCTGGAATGGACTTGAAGAATTGAAGAATGCCATAAAATACATCAAAAATGTAGAAGTTCTCCATCTTGGAAAAGTGTGGGTTAGTATAAGTTTTATAATTTGGGAGAAATTGTATGTGGCTTAAACATCCCCCAATTATGAATTAGAATAGTATTTTATATATAAATTGAAAATCAATTTAAAAAAACACAGTGCCTAAAGGCATTGCGGGACACATTTATGCTTGTGCAGTAAAGTCCTTGTTTGGATAAAGATTGTATATTTTCTAGCCAAGTAAGCTTGAATAGGTACAAGCTTAGATAGGTTCAGGTCCAGAGAGGTCAAAATTACTTGCCTGAGATTGTATAGCTAGTAAGTGTTAAAACTAGGATTCAAACTCAGGCAGATTGACTTGAGTGTTTATCAGCATGGAGTGCCCTACAAAGCCTTACATCTTTAATGCTTGCAGATTTGTTCCCCAGTTACTGAAAGCAAAGGAAGGACTTGTTAGTATTAGGGAAAAGGCCCAGCATAGGGAGAGATCCATGGCATGAGGTAATCATCTCACTGCGTTTGGTGGCATCTGGATTGGAATGCACCCAGAAGCTGCTTACCCTGGTGGTGTCTGCTCTTTAATTTGTATAACAGGGAGGAAGTAGACGGGGCAACTAGTGTTCCAGCTCCTCATCCTGGCCACAAATATTAACGCTACCTTTATATGAGATAAGTCACTAGTCTCTTTATTTGAACCTAAATTTGAACCACTGTAAAGTAATACTTCATAGTTACAAGGAGAGGAACCTGTTAGGAAAGGGAATAAAGAAAGGGAAGTTTGGTTCCTTTGTAGATTTTTTTTTTTTCTCCTATAGTTTTACCTATGACCTTTATTCAAATAACCTACAAAGCTTTAATCTCCTTGGCCTACATCATTTTCTTTTCTTTTCTTTTCTTTCTTTCTTTCTTTCTTTTTTTTTTTTTTTTTGGTCTTTCTGAGATAGAGTTTCGCTCTTGTTGCCCAAGCTGTAGTGCAGTGGCACAATCTCGGCTCACTGCAACCTCTGCCTCCGGGGTTCAATCAGCTCTCCTGCCTCAGCCTCCCAAGTAGCTGGGACTACAGGCATGCACCACCATGCCTGGCTAATTTTTTGTATTTTTAGTAGAAATGGAGTTTCACCACATTAGCCAAGATGGTCTTGAACTCCTGACCTGAGGTGAATCCACCGCGTTGGCCTCCCAAAGTTCTGGGCTTACAGGCATGAGCTACTGAGCCCAGCTGGCCTACATCATTTTCTGAAGCTCCAGACCATTTTATTTTTATCTTTTTTTTTTTTTTTTTGAGTCAGAGTCTTGCTTTGTTGCTCAGGCTGGACAGTAGTGGCACAATCTCCGTTCACTGCGACCTCCTCCTCCTGGGTTCAAGCAATTCTCCTTGAACTACAGGTGGGCACCACCACGCCTGGCTAATTTTTGTATTTTTAGCAGGGATGAGGTTTCACTATGTTGGCCAGGCTGCTCTCAAACTCCTGGTCTCAAGTGATCCATCCACCTCCGCCTCCCAAAGTGCTGGGATTACAGGCATGAGCCATTGTGCCTGGCCTCAGATCATTACTTTCTGCTTTAAACTGTTTGTTTAGGAGATCCCACTGTGCCCTCAAATTCCAAATGTTTAACCCTGAGCTTATTATGATTTAGCTGGTTCTGTCATTAGGAATATCCTTTTGTTTCCTTGAAATTGTATGGTGAGAACCGGGAGAAGAAGTGTTGATGGTAAAGTCCTGTGAACCATATTAAGATAGCAGTAAGGACTCTACCCTTCTACTCCACTGAAGGTTGGAGAGCCATGGACAGTGAGAAGTCACAGTAGTTGAAATCAGGTTCTCAAATGGACTTGGCTTGAGAGATCAAAATTGATCACTTGGTGATAAAACTAACAAATTCATATTAACTTGAGACTTTATTACCCTCTGAAGTATGGTGATTTTAAAAAAAAAAACAACAGGAAACTTGATTGTTAATTTCTCTTTAAGTCAGAATATGTACCTTAGAGTTTTTATGTATGTTTTTGTCTACCATTAATATGTCTGCACCTGCTGTTTAGAAGTTAATAGAGAGTAGTCGTCTTTATGTCTTTCAGTGCTTTCTTATATTTGGGAAGTTGAAAAAAAATTTTAACATCATTTTTGAGATAAAAATTAAAGTGTATAATTCAGTCATTTTTAGTATATTTATAATAGTTGTACAACCATCACCCCAATCTAAGTTTAGAACATATTCGTTAGGGGGTGGGAGAAATTTTACTCTTAGCTCTAAGTTTCTGTCTGTATTTAATCATTTAATCTGACAATTAACAGATTGTCTATGATTGGTTTTGGCCATTCCTGCTTCTTCATTTGTTCTCAGCTTTCGAAAATAAAGGCTGCTCAAAGATTAGAAATAGCCTTTAATCAGGATGTAAATGTACCATAGTTTAAAAGATGGGTTTGGTGGGTACAGTCAAATACATTCATTTAAAGCTCTAATTCTGAAGATTATGTAAAGAAAAGGAAAGAAATGTAAGGAGAATATTGAAATGTTCATGGTATAACAATATCTGAACATCCATCTGGTTACACTGTTGCTGTTTGAATGTTTGTGTCATCTCAAATTCCTATGTTGAAGTCCTAACTCCGGAGGTGATGGTATTAGGAGGTGTGGTCTTTGGGAAGTGATTAGTTCATGAGGGTAAAGCCCTCATGAATGAGATTAGTGCTCTTACAAAAGAGAACTGTGAAAAATAAGTTTCTGTCATTTATAAGCCACCCAGTTTAGGATATTTTGATATAGCAGCCTGCATGGACTCAGACAGTTATTATGATAGCTTCTGTTATTTCACCTAAATTTTTAGAAGGTAATTTATCAGTATTTATGCTGTGAAATATTTCTTAACCAAGCTTTGAACATATTTATATTTTTGGTTATTTATTTTTAAATTGCAGATTCCAGATGACCTGAGGAAGAGACTAAACATAGAAATGCATGCCGTAGTCAGGATAACTCCAGTGGAAATTACCCCTAAAATTCCAAGATCTCTAAAGTTACAACCTAGAGAGAATTTAGTGAGTTCAAATATATACATCAAAATTCTTTTACATGTTTTTTATTGTGTTAAAATATATATATGCCATGTTAGTCATTTTTAAGTATATAATTCAGAGGCATTAATTACATTCATAATATTGTACAACCATCACCACTATCTACTTCCAGAACTTTTCCATCACCCCAAACAGAAACTTGGTACCCATTAAACAATAACTCCCTGTCCCCACCCCTCCCCAGTTTCTGGTAATCACTAATGTATATTGTATGTCTATGAATTTACTTATTCTAGATATTTCCTATATAAGTGGAAGTATACGTTTGTCTTATGTATCTGACTTACTTCATTTAACGTAATGTTTTCAAAGCTCATCTGTGTTGTCACATGTATCAGAACATCATTCCTTTTCATGGCTGAATTCTATTGCATTGTATGTGTATACCACATTTGTTTATCCATTCATCTGTTGATGGACACTTAGGTTATTTCCACATTTTTGGCTACTGTGAATAATGCTGCAGTGAACATTGGTGTACAAGTATCTGTTTGAGTTCCTCTTTTCAGCTCCTCTGGGATATACTTAGGAATTATGTTTTAACTTTTTGAGAACCTGAGAAAACTTTAATAAACAATAACACAAATATGTATATTTGCCAATACAAATATAGACATTTTTGGCTTTTAAGATATGGATATTTTTGCCACATGGATGTTATTAAAAACCATTGTCCCATGTTGTTTGAGTGTTAATATTGTAGCCTAAAAGAGTGCTATACTGTTTGACTTTTCTACTCAGTTAATTCTGTGGAAACTGGTAGAGTCAGGAAATGAGATATAGAACTTAAAGATCTTTGTAGGTGGGGCTCAGTGGCTCACACCTGTAATCCTAGCACTTTGGGAAGCTGAGGTGGGAGGATTGCTTGAGGCCAAGAGTTTGAGAACAGCCTGGGCAACATAGCAAGACCCCATCTCTACAAAAAATGTAAAGAAGTTAAGGCAGGTGCGGTAGCTCATGCCTGTAATCCTAGCATTTTGGGAGGCCGAGGCAGGCAGATCACTTGAGGTCAGGAGTTGGAGACCAGCCTGGCCAACATGGTGAAACCCCATCTCTACTAAAAATACAAAAACTAGCTGGGTATGGTGGCTAATCCTGTAATCCCAGCTACTTGGGAGGCTGAGACAGGAGAATCCCTTGAACCCAGAAGGTGGAAGTTGCAGTGAGCCTAGATCTCGCCAGTGCACTCCATCCAACCTGGGCAGCAGAGTAAGACTCCATCTCAAAAAACAAACAACAACAACAAAAAAAAAAAAGAAAAAAAAAAAAAAAACAGGTATGGTACATGCCTTTAGTCCTAGCTACTCAGGAGGCTGACTGAGGTGAGAGGCTCTCTTAAGCCCAGGTGTTCAACACTGCAGTGAACTATGATTGTGCCACTGCACTCCAGCCCAGGCAATGTCTCAAAATCTTTTAAAATAGATTATTAGGCCAGACTAAAAATCCAAAATTTGCCAGCAACACCTGTAATTCCAGCAACTTGGGAGGCTGAGGCAGGAGAATCACTTGAACCCAGGAGGTAGAGGTTACAGTGAGTGGAGATTGCACCACTGCGCTCTAGCCTGGGCAACAGAGCAAGCCCCTGTCTCAAAGAGAAAAGAGAATTTGCTTTTCTGTCTCTATAGTAGAGGGAAGAAAGGGAGAATGGGGGTGGAATGATTATTGAGTGAGCCAAATCATGGTAGGTGTATCACTGGCCATAGAGAAAAGGGGCATTTAAAACTTTTCCATCTAACAGATGTTTCTTCAGGCTACACCGTACTCCTTGTACTAATTGTAATGTCAGATCCCACACCTGTGCCCATAGAATATGAATATCCTTCACTGGATTTTTTGGTAAAGCTCACACCTTATTAGGAAGATGAGATGTTAAAATAAGGGTGTTAAGTTCATATATGAGGATAATTCATTATTATTCCTTTCTCTGGCAGCCTAAAGACCTAAGTGAAGAAGACATAAAAACTGTATTTTATTCATGGCTACAGCAGTCTACTACCACCATGCTTCCTTTAGTAATATCAGAGGAAGAATTTATTAAGCTGGAAACTAAAGATGGTGAGTACATTTGTTATTTGACCTTTTTTCTATTTAAATAGCTGTACATTTTTAATTTTTCTTGCAACCTGTGACATGTGAACAGCGTGTGAATAGTGAAATATAATTACGATAATTAAACAGTAGATTTTACATATTGAAAAATGTCTTTGGCCAGGTGTGGTGGCTCACACCTGTAATCCTAGCACTTTGGGAGGCTGAGGTGGACAGAGCACCTGAGGACAGGAATTCGAGAGCAGTCTGCCAACACGGCGCAACCCCATCTGTACAAAAAATACAAAAATTAGCCAGGCATGGTAGTGTATGCCTGTAGTCCCAGCTACTTGGGAGGCTGAGGCAGAAGGATCACTTGAGCCTAGGAGGTCCATGTTCTTGTCACTGCACTCCAGCCTGGGCAACAGAGCAAGACCCTATTGAGGGGGAAAAAAAGCCTTACTTAAATAAATGTGACATTTAAAATCTTAAATTATTTCATCTCTGTTTCAATACTAACTGCATTTATTACTTTCTTTTTAATAGGGCTGAAGGAATTTTCTCTGAGTATAGTTCATTCTTGGAAAAAAGAAAAAGAAAAAAATATTTTTCTGTTGAGTCCCAATTTGCTGCAGAAGACTACAATACAAGTAATAGCATATTATTGAATATGTTATTATATAATATTTGTTACATATGATTGATAATACAGTGTGAATTTCCTTGTAACACCATGTATCATGAAGTATATTAAAAACCTGAATAAGAGTAAGGAATAACTTGATTTAAAATATTTTATTCTATAATCTCTTTATCTGTACAAATTATTGACCTATCCCAAACTTAAAAATGAATGTGTTAGCACAATTAAGTTTCAATAATACAGTTGATTGTGTTAACTGGTAAATAGACCATGATTTAAAATTCTTCTAGGATTGAAACAAATGAAAATGTAGTTTTAAGGGTTTAATTTTTAAAATTCCTATTTTTACATCCAGTTCTACTGCACAACCCATATTTTAACAGTTCTTAAATTCCCAACTCTTCAGAAATATTATCAGATCACTTTTCTTCCATAAGTTTTTTTTTAAAGGCAGTGTCTCACTTTTTCATCCAGGCTGGAATGCAGTGGCACGATCATGGCTCACTGCAGCCTCAACCTCCTGAGCTCAGGTGATTCTCCCACCTTGGCCTCCCAAGTACCTGGGACCACAGGCACACACCACAATGTCTGGCTAATTTTTGTATGTTTTGTAGAGACAGTGTTTCACCATGTTGCCCAGACTTGTCTTAAACTCCTGGGTTCAAGTGATTGTTCTGCTTTGGCCTCCTGAAGTGGTGAGATTACAAGTGTAAGCCTCTGAGCCCAGCTCTTCCAGAAGTATTTTAAGATTGTCTTTTTTTTTTTTTTTTTTTTTTTTTTTTGAGATGAAGTCTCTCTCTCTTGCCCAGGCAGGAGTGCAGTGGCACGATCTCGGCTCACTGCAACCTCCACTTCCCAGGTTCAAGTGATTCTCTTACCTCAGCTTCCCTAGTAGCTAGGATTCCAGGCATATGCTACCATATCCTGCTAATTTTTGTATTTTTAGTAGAGATGGGGTATCACCATGTTG
>NW_022437021.1:4567163-4590759 GCF_009761245.1 Sapajus apella
GTGATCCACCCGCCTCGGCCTCCCAAAGTGCTGGGATTACAGGCTTGAGCCACCACGCCCGGCCGGTCTTGAACTCTTGACCTCAAGAGATCTGCCCTCCTCCCAAAGTGCTTGGGATTATAGGTGTGAGCCACCATGCCCAGCCAAGAGTGGTCTTTTTACAGTATTATTTTTTGATTATGACATTCATTCTTGTCATTATAAAATTGAAGATACTCTAGTCATTTAGAATTTCAGTGTTTTGGAATTAGATGTTGTTCCTTTATTTTTGAAATATTATCGAAGGAATATCATTCGGAGAAGTTACAAGTGTAAGAATTGTGAAAAGGATAATTGATACAAATTAAAATTTAAAATATATCTGCAAAATGTATTAAGGTAATAACATTCTTTCTGCTTGTTGACCGTAAATATTTATGTTCCCTGGATGAGTACATTGTTATTATCAAGGGTGTTTAAATAATGATGTTGCATGCATAATTTAACTGTTCTCTCTGGTATAACAGAATCAGCAATTTAATTTTCTGGGGCCCGAGAAAAACATGCAAAAGACATATTTTGAAATGTAAAACTGATTTTTCCTTGCAACTGTAGGTCCTTCTAGATCCTATGGTAAAAGAAGAAAACAGTGAGGAAATTGACTTTATTCTTCCTTTTTTAAAGCTGAGCTCTTTGGGGTAAGAAGTTATGGCCAAACTAGCATGTTTAGAGACATGTTTTGACATTATATTTGGCAGAGTTTTCAATGTAAATATTAAAATAGATGTTAATGTCAATAAGTGATCTTACTAATGCATTAGTAGATATTTTTTCAAGGATTGTCTCTATCTTCACACGTAGCTTGTAATTTGCCTTGTCTTCTTTTTGTTTTTCTTTATTTTTATGTTTTTGTCAGTCCCTAATGAAAGGTGATAACCTTGTCTTCTTAGATAACAAGAAGTCTGAACCTTACTAGAAATTTTACTTTGAGATTGATCAATGAGAAGGAGCAACCAGATATCACCTGGATCATATATGCCTGAATTAAACAATAATTCTTATAACAAATGAATATATTTTAAAAGTTAAACCCAAAACATTAGTTGAATGTTTAAAAATATTTCAAATTAAGTTATTCCTTCATCACTGTCTTATATTACTGTAATAATTTGGGATTATTTGTGTTTTTCTCAACTTTAAAACAAATATTTTTAAAATTCCTCTTTTGATTCAGTAAGGCTAAATAATATACAAAAAATATTTTTTAAACTCCTTTTAATTTCCATATTTCTTATATCATTTGAGAATCTCATATAAACATTACCTCTTAGAATTCTTCACAGAAGCTTTGGTTGATGTAGTAGCAGTGATTTGATGTCCTAGAATGGTATCATCTGTAAATGTTCCAGTAAAAGAATTAAATCATAAAGTCAAAATGTTTAAATATAGAACAGTATTGATTAATATAAAGTAAAATCTCTCTTTTTTTTTTTTTTTTTTTTGAGATGGAGTCTTACTTTGTCACCCAGGCTAGAATGCAGTGGTGTGATCTCAGCTTACTACAACGTCCACCTCCCTGGTTCAAGTGATCCTCCTGCCTCAACCTCCCAAGTGGCTGGAATTACAAGCATGCGCCACCACTCCTGCCTAAGTTTTTTATTTTTAGTAGAGATAGGCTTTCACCATTTTGGCTAGGCTGGTCTCAAGTGATCCACCTGCCCCAGACTCCCAAAGTGCTGGGATTATAGGCATGAACCATTGCGCCCAGCATAAAGTAAAATCTGTTCAGACTCATGTGATAATATAAAGTGGCAGGCAGTCACAGTCAAGAAGTATTTTCATGTTTGTATAATGTAATCTGCAGATTGATACTGGATTTCATAGATAATGTTTAAGAGAAAATTAAGTTTTTAGTTATCCTCAGTACTTTAGAGGCACCCATTTATGATTATGTTAATTACTAAACTAAAAATCATTTGGGGGTTAGGGGTTTTTTTGTGTGTTAAGATTCCTTAAGGAGTTCTGTTAGGGCAAAACTTCCAGTAACTGCACATTTTAAAAGTAATAAAGCTAATTTTAAAAGCTTGGAGGCCAGGCACAATGGCTTATGCATATAATCCCAGTACTTTGGAAAGCTGAGGTGGGTGGATCACCTGAGGTCAGGAGTTCAAGACCAACCTGGCCAACATGGTGAAACCCCATCTCTACTAAAAATACAAAAATTAGCCACACGTGGTGGTGGATGCCTATAATCTCAACTACTTGGGAGGCTGAGGCAGGAGAATCACTTGAACCTGGGAAGCAGAGGTTGCAGTGAGCTGAGATTGTGCCACTGCACTTCAGCCTGGGCGACAGAGCAAGACTGTCTCCAAAAAAAAAAAAAAAAAAAGCTAGGATTCAGAGACGACATTAATCAGTATACTTTCTCTCAAGTAGAGGACAATTTCTAAGATTTTAGTCTTAAAATTTATTAACTAGTCTGAGCACAGTGGCTCATTTCTGTAATCCCATCATTTTGGGAGGCGGAGGCAGATGGATCACTTGAGACCAGGAGTTAGAAACTAGCCTGGCCAACATGACAAAACCCTGTCTCTATAACGAATGCACACACACACACACACACCCCCCCCCCAGTTGGGTGTGGTGGTATATGCCTGAAGTTCCAGCTACTCAGGAGGCTGAGGTAGAATCACTTGTGCCAGTAAGTTTGAGGCTGCAGAGAGCTGGGTTCACGCCACTGCAGTCCAGCCTGGATGACACAGCAAGCCCCTTTCTTAAAAAAAAAAAAAAAAAAAAAAAAAGATTAAAAATAAAATTAACTACACTGGGAAGGAAAGCGTCAGCATTTTTTACAGCTTAATTTTATCCTGCCTCAGTCTTTTATCATGTAACCACGTATGTCTTTTACAGAGGAGTGAATTCCTTAGGCGTGTCCTCCTTGGAACACATCACTCATAGCCTCCTGGGACGCCCTTTGTCTCGACAGCTGATGTCTCTTGTTGCAGGACTTAGGAATGGAGCTCTTTTACTCACAGGAGGAAAGGTAAGTGGTTACAGTGTGTTCATTTTTCAGTAACTAATAACTTTTCATTTATCTTTCTTGATCGTCTATTATATAGGGTTGTATATACGACATATGGAAAGCACTCATTTGTTCACTAATATTTCAGTGTGCCTGCTTTCAGGTGTTGGGGGAGTGATAAATAAGACTGATGTTCTCCTTCCCCTTTTTCTGTGTCAGTTGATAACAATTATATGATTTTTTTTTTAGGCTATAAGGTGCTTGCAAATGTTGAACCAGCCTTGCATACCAGTGATAAATACCACGTAGTTGTGGTGTGTCATTCTTTCTACATTGCTGAGTTCTGTCTGCTAATGTTCTGTTGAGCTTTTGTCCAAATAAGTTTGAGAGTGATTAGTTTGCAGTTTTCTGTTTTTGTATTGTCTTTGTTTGGTTTTGCTATCAGTGTAATTCTGGCCTCATAAAATGAGTTGGGAAGTATTCCCTCCTCCTTTTTTGTTTTTTTTGTAAGAGGTTGTATAAAATTTAGGCTGAAACTTGGTGGTTATCACAATGACAGAAACTATTTCTGTGACTGAATATCTTGGGAATTCTTACAAAGCAATTATTTTCTAGGGAAGTGGAAAATCAACTTTAGCCAAAGCAATCTGTAAAGAAGCATTTGACAAACTGGATGCCCATGTGGAGAGAGTTGACTGTAAAGCTTTACGAGGTATGAGTATGGTAACACTCTACATAAATCCCTTTTTCATTAGAAAGACAGGAATGTTATAATTAATGCTATCAATCTGATAAATAACACATACATCTAGTCTTTAACTTTTCTCTTGATCATTTAGTCATTGAAATTTCTTAGTTATTTTAAGTCTTTGGTTTTCTAATGTTTTTGACAAAATTTCTAAAACTCTTCATATTTGATAGAGGCCTATTTTTTTTTCTAGCCAGAACTCTTTGTGGACTGTATTACTGGAAGTGCTCACTGATACTGCTGTGAAAAATTAATACTTAGAATACACTCTAATCAGTATAAATGATCTCTAAATTGCTATGGGAAACTGGGAGAATGGTTGCTTCAGGGGAGAGAAAGTAGGAGGCTGTGATCAGCAATGAGAATTACAGTTTACCATGTAATACTTTTGTACTTTTAAAGTCCTTAACATTTACATTATTATTTATTCAATTAAAAAAATATTGGGCTGGGCGCAGTGGCTCATGCCTGTAATCCCAGCACTTTGGGAGGCTGAGGTGGGTGGATCACCTGAAGTCAGGTGACTCTCCATATTTGAGTTCAAGATCAGCCTGGCCAACATAGTGAAACCCCATCTCTACTGAAAATACAAAAAATTAGCTGGGCATAGTGGCAGTTGCCTGTAATCCCAGCTACTAGAGAGGCTGAAGCAGGAGAATTACTTGAACCCGGGAGGCGGAGGTTGTGGTGAGCCAAGATCACGCCATTGCGCTGCAGCCTAGACAACAGCCTAGACAGCTAAACTCTGTCTCGAAATAATTAATTAATTAATTAAAATATTGGGAAGATTTTACTTTGAACAGTTCATTTTTCCCCCTTGGGTACCATTATCATATAGTCCCAACTAATTATGAACTTGTGTGTTTTCTGTTCTTTGTGAATTTAACCTTCCTTCGCCAGGAAGTTTGAAGCCAAATTTGTGATTTAAATATAGCAACTACAGGATCTCTAGGCAGCTGCATTTGCATTTGATGCTACATGAATCTTGATCCCTCACTCTCACTTATGTTTTCCAACATCCTACATTTTTTATTTTGTTGTAAGCTATCTAAAATTCTCAATGGAATGAAACTGGGTATAAATGAATACATGCATAGAGAAATTATGGTAGCATATTTTTTTCCTTTTTTTTTTTTTTTTTTTGAGAAGGGGGTTTTATCTTTTTACCCAGGGGGGAGTGCAATGGCCCGATCTCGGCTCACCGCAACCTCTGCCTCCTGGGTTCAGGCAATTCTCCTGCCTCAGCCTCCTGAGTAGCTGGGATTACAGGCACACGCCACCATGCCCAGCTGAATTTTTGTATTTTTTAGTAGAGACGGGGTTTCACCATTTTGACCAGGATGGTCTCGATCTCTTGACCTCGTGATCCACCCGCCTTGGCCTCCCAAAGTGCTGGGATTACAGGCGTGAGCCACCGCGCCCGGACATATTTTTTTCTTTTCTTTTCTTTTTTTTTTTTTTTTTGAGACAGAGTCTTGCTCTGTTGCCCAGGCTGGAGTACAGTGGCACGATCTTGGCTCACTGCAACCTCCGCCTCTCGGGTTCAAGCGATTCTCATGTCTCAACCTCCCAAGTAGTTGGGACTACAGGTACATGCCACCATACCTGGCTAATTTTTGTATTTTTAGTAGAGATGGGGTCTCACTATGTTGGCCAGGCTGGTCTCAAACTCCTGAGCTCAAAATGATTTGCCTGCCTTGGCCTCCCAAAGTACTGGGATTATTAGCATGAGCCACTGCACCCAGCCTTTTCTTAGTTTTATAAAATTTGATAGTTTACTGCAACTTTTGAGACTGTATTAATTGAACCATGTTAACGATGAACAAGTTTTTGTGATTGGTATATTAACAAAATATAGATCAAATTTTTATAGTTAAATTAAAATTGAACTTTTCTAGTGCTTTCAAAAGGACAACCTGAACTTTCCTGGCACTGAAATAATACTGAAACCGTTTCATATCTTCTGTATTAAGGAAAAAGGCTTGAAAACATACAAAAAACCCTAGAGGTGGCTTTCTCAGAGGCAGTGTGGAGGCAGCCATCTGTTGTTCTGCTGGATGACCTTGACCTGATTGTTGGACTACCTGCTGTCCCAGAACATGAGCACAGTCCTGATGCAATGCAGAGCCAGCGGCTTGCTCATGGTAAATGCATCCACTACTGGCTTAAGATCTTGTTCTTTTGTCAGTAGGTATTTTTAGTCTTATGATAAATCTCTCTTCAGAGAATATTATGTGTGTTAAGAGTTGTGTTTGAGGCCCCTGATAGCATTCTGCTGTTGTCCTATAGACTGTATTAGCAAAATTGGTAGAGTAAAAACAGTGTGAAAATTCTGCAGCTTCATGGTTAGTCCTTTAGGGTTTTTTATTCTTCTTGTTTAATTTACAGATTTACTTTTTTGTTCATTTGACAAATATTTATCAAATGCTTGTGCACAGTCTGTATTCTTAAAGTCTAGGAGAAAAAAGAGCAAACAGTGTTAGTACAGAATGATACTATTAATGATGGCTACTATGTATGAGTAGCCATCCCTTTCTTATCTTTCTTGGATTGCTTTGTATTCTACATGAAGTATACACAGGGTAGTGTAGGAGCATATAACCTAAACTGGGGGTTAGGTGGGATAAGGAGTTATCAGGGACAACTTTTTGGAGGAGTTGATAACTGAGCTGAGTTTTGATGGAAGAGTAGAAATTAGCATGAAGCAATTTCTTGCTAATAAAGAAGCAAAGGAAGCATGGTCTACAAAGGCACAGAGAGGTACAAGAAGTAATGGTATGTTGGGGAATTCCCTGTTGACTGGAGCTTAGAGTGCAAGGAGAGGAGTGGTAAGGAGGTGAGGTTGGAGGATTTGGCAGCATTGACTTGCTTCAAGGTTAAGAGTTGAAATAGATATAAAATGCAAGCAAGAGTCACTTGGATTATTAACTAGTGTATTAATCTCAAATTTTGAAATCTATACACTAATGTTACTAATCTTACACTAGATCTGTTACTGTTCTTAAACTAGATCTTAAACACTAGATCTATTAGTCCAGTGTTTAAGGGAGTGCTGCAAATTTCTAGGTCAGGAGAGGACTCAGATGTACATTATTACCTATTTCACTTCTCACCTTCTCATATCAAACATTACAAGAACTAGGATAGAAAGAGATTGTTCTGGAAGTCATAGGAATATGAGCTGTATTTTGTTTAACAAACAGAATACAATATGGAATTTTATCACCCTCCTAGAATATTCATTTCAGAGACACATTTTTATTCATTCATTTATTTCATAAGATCCAAGAGTAGGGAACCTCACTAGACATTGCTCTGAGTATATGGTCTGAGTTTGCAGTACCCCTTGTGCCTCCATTAGATTTACTAGGTCCTTGATAGATAAATCAGTGAATAATTAGATGGATTAATTTTTTAAAGGCATGAAAGAGCAATACCATACATACTCAGCCTTAAAACACAGCCTTAGAGTGTCATTATTTTTAATGAATGTGTAGTTTGTAAATTTCATGTTTATTTTTCCTAAGCTTTTACACTGTGTTGCTTATTTCCAGCTTTGAATGATATGATAAAAGAGTTTATCTCCATGGGAAGTTTGGTTGCACTGATTGCCACAAGTCAGTCTCAACATTCTCTACATCCTTTACTTGTTTCTGCTCAAGGAGTTCACATATTTCAGTGCATCCAACACATTCAGCCTCCTAATCAGGTAATACCCCTCTTGTAAAGACTATTGAAATATGTCCCTTTTATAGAAATTATTTTTCAATTTTATTAGTAATTTATGACTTTAAACTTATGCTTCTGTTAATGATCTTAAGGGTAGGTAAGTCAGCATTTGGTACATATTGTGCTAGAGGCACAAGTTATAGTTTATAGCCACCTGAAATGTTAATATACACTTTCCAAGAAAATGACTTTTTTGAAAATGGCATTTCTTTGAGAAAGAACAGCGTGAAATAAACAGATGGCTTTTAAATTTCATTAAATTTTTTTTTCCACCATCGCATTATGGCACTTAGTCCCCTTTGGAAACTCATGAGGGTTTTAGTGGCAGTGAGCTGAAAGAAGTATGTTCCAGCCGGGCGCGGTGGCTCACGCCTGTAATCCCAGCACTTTGGGAGGCCGAGGCGGGTGGATCACGAGGTCAAGAGATCGAGACCATCCTGGTCACCACGGTGAAACCCCGTCTCTACTAAAAATACAAAACATTAGCTGGGCATGGTGGCGCGTGCCTGTAATCCCAGCTACTCAGGAGGCTGAGGCAGGAGAATTGCCTGAACCCAGGAGGCAGAGGTTGCGGTGAGCCGAGATCGCGCCATTGCACTCCAGCCTGGGTAAAGAGTGAAACTCCGTCTCAAAAAAAAAAAAAAAAAAAAAAGTATGTTCCAGGACTGGAAAATATATTTTAAATTCTTGTTTAAAATTTCACCTAGCATCTACCGTAAATGTTCGGACCCTGTGCTAGTTAGCTGTTGTTGAAGAACATAGGTATTAAGGATAATAGAATGGTATTTGAGATAATGGTCATTGAATATATTTTTAGAAATAAGTTTTCTAGGAACAAAAAAAAAATTCTTAAGCCATGTATCACTAAAAATCCTTATTGGAGAAAGAAATGAGTCATTTATTAATGTGATTTTTTTTACAACCTTATTGAGATACAATTTAATTACAACAAATTCACGTAAAGTGTACAATTTGATCAGTATTAACATATGTAGATGCCATGAAACCATTACCACAATTAAGGAAACAAACATTTTCATCACTCCCAGAAGTCTCCTAGCCCATCCCTCCCTTGCTTGCTCTATCCCCATTCAACCACCAGTTTGCTTTCTGTCACTATAGATTTTTCAACCGGATTTTCTCCAAATATACATTCTAAAATATACAACTGAATAAAATTGGAAATTTGAATTTTGTGTTTCTTCTTTAGGAACAAAGATGTGAAATTCTGCATAATGTAATAAAAAATAAACTGGACTGTGATATAAACAAGTTCACCGATCTTGACCTGCAGCATGTAGCTAAAGAAACTGGAGGGTTTGTGGCTAGGGATTTTACAGTACTTGTGGATCGAGCCATACATTCTCGACTCTCTCATCAGACTGTATCCACCAGGGAAGGTATGTTTTACTGTTAAAACCTGAACTTGCAATCTTCTTTCTCTTGTGGAGAAATGGAATTGTAGTAAGACAAGAATTAAATATATTCCATTGTAGTATTTGAATAAGCAGTTATTTGGGTAGAAATTTAGCATATCCAGCTAAGATGATGGCATATTTTGAAAATTTGTATAGTGAAATATAACTACTAAAAGAAATTTTGTTTATTTTTAAACAGAGTTAGTTTTAACAACATTGGACTTCCAAAAGGCTCTCCAAGGATTTATTCCTGTGTCCTTGCGAAGTGTCAACCTGCATAAACCCAGAGACCTGGGTTGGGACAAGGTTGGTGGATTACATGAAGTTAGGCAGATACTCATGGATACTATCCAGTTACCTGCCAAGGTATGTTTAAAAAAAAAAAAAAAAAAACGTGAAGAACCACTGTATTATTGGCTTTGGCTTTATGTGTTAGCTTGCCCAATCTCCATGTGAGTCAACAAGTGTTTAGTGAATTACCAAATAAATGTCTAGCACTATTTTAGGTCACTTTACACATTTTTATAATTAATTTTGTATTAGAGTTGAGACCTCACTCTTGTCATCTAGGCTGGAGTGTAGTGGCACACTCACACCTCGCTGCAACCTCGAACTCCTGGTCTCAAGCAATCCTCCTGCCTCAGCCTCCACAGTAGCTAGAACTACAGGGATGAACCACCATGCCCAGTTAACTCTTTAATTTTTTGTAGAGACAGAGTCTTGCTATGTTGCCCAGGCTGACAGATTTTAAAGTGTATGATACAGTCTTTGGCCATAAGAAATTTATAATAGAAAGCTGAGGTGATAGTTACAGTAAATACATTTTGATGTATAATTCTTTTTGCTTTAATCATTCAAATTTTAGTAAAGCAAGATGAACTATCTGCTGGGATTTGAGTAGAAACAGATAGGAATAAAGTAGGAGGTGGAAGAGTTATCAAGGTTCACAGGACTGATGGGTGAAGCTAGATTTTCAGACCTGGAATGTCAGTCCTTGAAAAGCAGGGTTGGCAGGCAGCATAGATGAGGCTGATGGCAAGATAAAGGAGGCAAATATAGATTGTTCTTTAGAAGATCAGATGGTAGAGTCTAGGAGGTAGTATGTTTTAATCAGAGATCTGAGGGGCAAAGATTGTTGCATGAGATCAAGGACTCATGCAAAGGGATTAAAAATAAAATGGGTAAGGACCCTGGGTTACATGTAACTGCATGGCAATTAACTCCTGGGAACAGTGGCCACTGGGGCCTGGGACATGTTGATTGCAACCCAGGACTATTAAAACCTGTGTGAGAGAACATAGGCGTGGAAGTACTAGCTAGCAGGATCATGACCCTGATGCTGGGGCGGGAGCGTTGAGCATTAGTACATGGAGATTCAGAACATCCAGATACAATACGTGGAGACTATATGTGTTAACTGCTGACTTTGGGCTTCTTAGATTAGAGTAGAGGTAGAAGTGAATGGGAATATGGTCTATAGAAGGAACTAAATAGGCAAACCTAATAAAGGAGACCAGGATGTAGCTGACAGTAGCCTCATGTTTGGCTCGCCTGTTCAAAAGTTCTGTTGTATTTTGAGCAGTGGTGATTTAGAAGGTAATTTGAGAAGCAGTTGATCATTTGTTCAGCCTGGATACTCTTGGGAGATTTTACTATCTTTGATTGAATATATTTGAATGTACTCTGCTCTCATAACTTGCCCCATGAAGCATATGCATGAAAGGCATATGCTTATTAAAACATTGGTTTTTACTCTTTAAATGTAGTACTTTTAATAAAACAGGAAAAATAGAAGTTCTGATGCAGTTATATGCATTTTATATAGAATGTGTTCTTAATTGGGAAAAATTTTAGTAGTTCCTTTGAGTTCATTTATAAATTTTAGTAGAAATTTTATTTTCTACTGTTGTACTTGCTGTTACTAAAGAAAGGTGGTGGTGATTACCATCTGAATTTTTTTTCTATACATTGATCCTTGGGTGCTAGTCATTTCTGTTTAGACTTGAGCTCTTTTTCATATATTTATTTCTCAGTATCCAGAATTATTTGCAAACTTGCCCATACGACAAAGAACAGGAATACTGCTGTATGGTCCTCCTGGAACAGGAAAAACCTTACTAGCTGGGGTAATTGCACAAGAGAGTAGAATGAATTTTATAAGCATCAAGGTATGTTGTCCATTTATCATTTTTTTTTTTATTGAGGTAAAATTTACATAACATGCAATTAGCCATTTTATACAATTAACTGGCATTTAGTGCATTCACAATGCTATGCAACCACCACCTCTCTCTAATTTCAAAACTTTTTCATTCCATTCACTCTTCTTCTCATTCCCTGGTAACCATTAATTTGCTCTTTGTGTCTAGGAATTTGCCTGTTCTTTATATTTCATATAAAGGAATCATGCAATATGTGACCTTTTGTATCTGGCTTCTTTCACTTATGTAATGTGTTCATGGTTCATCCAAGTAGTGTGTATCAGTACTTCATTCCTTTTCACGACTGAATAATGTTCCATTGTATACATATGCCATACTTTGTTTATCCATGTATCAGTGCTGAACATTTCAATTGTTTCTATCTTTTGACTATTATGAATAATGTTGCTGTAAACATTCATGTACAAATTTCTCCACGGACATGTTTTCATTTCTTGGGTATAAAGTGAGGAGAATCGTTGGGTCTGAGGGTAATTCTCTAACTTTTCAAAGAACCACCAAACTGTCTTTCATAGCAACTACATCATTCCCACCAGCAATGTGGGGGGGTTCCTGATTCTTCACATCTTTACCAACACCATTATGTTTCTCGATTGTGGGCTAGTCTCACATTTGGAAAGCTGGTAGGAGCAGTGATCCATCTATTAAAAGTTGTGTGAAATTGAGTAATGAGCCACCTCTCTTGTAGGGCTTATGTTCTTGCTTAAGGCAAATCTTCATGCACTGTGAAAAGAATTACACATAAATACTCAGATAAAAGGCAAACTATACTTAAAAGGAGTAGACAACTAGAGGCTGGAGACCATACTGAGGCAGGAAGCTGGGGTTTTTCTGGCTCTGTTGCTTGTTGACTATATCTCACCCTTGCTTGTGTCAAAGTGAGACTAGGTCTAAGATTTTTCAGGCAAAAAGTGAGTTTGATAATTAAGGGGCATGCTAGCAGATCATTTTGGGTAATGCCTCACAGCCCACCACTCATGTGTCATTGTGGTCGCAGATCTAATAGCTGTACAGTTTTAGCACATCAGCAATATTAGTTTATCAAAGGGCACTCAGATTCTAAGACAGAGGAATGATGTATTATTCTAGCCTTATTCAAACTTGATTTATAAAACAGTTTAGTAATTTATTTACACTTTATTTTTTTTGAGATGGAGTCTCACTCTGTTGGTCACGCTGGCGTGCAGTGGTGCAATCTTGGCCCAGTGCAACCTCTGCCTCCTGGCTTGAAGCCGTTCTTTTGCCTCAGCCTCTTGAGTAGCTGGGATTACAGGCAAGGCTAATTTTTGCATTTTTAGTAGAGATGGGGTTTCACCGTATTGGCCAGGCTGGTTTTGAACTCCTGACCTCAACTGATCTGCCCACCTCGGCCTCCCAGAGTGCTGGGATTACAGGCATTAGCTACCACACCCAGTTCAGTTTAGTAATGTATAACTGGGTTTTGCCCAGTTGTAAGTTATTCTTTTATCATGTTAGTGTGTGTGTGAACTGGATACCTGGGTGCACTGGCAATGATGGAGAAACACTAAAAGTAACAGGATGTTGTCTTATTCCTGTTATTTTGCCTTAGTTATTTCTTTTCTTTTTCCCTGAGACCAAATATTGCTCTGTTACCCAGGCTGGAGTGCAGTGGTGCGATCTCGGCTCATTGCAACCTCCGCCTCCTGGGTTCAAGCGATTCCTGCCTCAGCCTCCTGAGTAGCTGGGGTTATAGGCGCCTGCCACCACACCCTGTTGAATTTTTGTATTTTTAGTAGAGATGGGGTTTCACCATGTTGGCCAGGCTGGTCTCAAGTTCCTGACATCATGATGCACCTGCCACGGCCTCGCAAAGTGCCGGGATTACAGAGTAAGCCACCATGCCCAGCCTTGCCTTAGTTATTTCATGTTTCCTCTTCTAGTCCTATAGTTCTGACTATATTGAGGAAATGTAATTAAATATTATGTTAACAGATATATATGTGGCTGAATATTAGAAATTTTGGTCACATATCCTGATCAGTAGTTGGTCTTTTGGAGACAGTGATTTTTTACTAGAGATCACTTTAGGACCTATTCAGTCTTTTTTTTTTTTTAAGATCCCAATTTAAGGAAAGACTATTCTCATTATTGATTTTGCTATATGCAGGAAAGTTTATTTTGAAAGTTTTTTCAGTTGGCCTTTAAAGGAAGCCTATATATTCTTTTTTCTTGACCTTTTCCCACATGTTCTAAAAATGATACATTCTTTAACTCCTGTGCAAATTGTTTCAGTAATTGAATATGCTGATAATGTAATATCTCTACACATTTTTTTTTAATTTGAGATAGATGGGACTTTGTCCCTTCTTAAACCATTCACTTATTCACTTGAAAAATGATTATCCAATACTTACGTGGCAGATACTGTTTTTGGCACCAGGAATTCAGCAGTGAACAAAACTGCCTTTTTGGAGTTTACATTTTACTAGTGAAGAGGGACAATAAGCAGATAGACACATTCAGTATAGAATCCACTGTCAGATGGTGGTGGTAAGTCTTATGTAGGAAGAAAAGCAGGGTAAGGAGGCTTAGAGTAACTGGAGTGAGTCACAGATGGACTTGTCAGGAAAGGGTTTCTGAAGAGGTGGCATTTGGACAGAGATCTAAATAAAAGGAAGCAACAAGCCATGAGAATATCTGGGGAAAAATGTTCCAGGCAGAAGAAAGACCAGGCGTAGAACATGTGGTATGATATTTATTCTAGCACACATTTTTTTAAATGCACAAGACATCCATTTAATCATATTAAAAATTTCCATGATTCATTTAGACTTAGAAACCAAATTTATATTTTCTTTTTAAATAATTTTTATCTCAACTCTGTTTTACCCAATAGGGGCCAGAGCTACTCAGCAAATATATTGGAGCAAGTGAACAAGCTGTCCGGGATATTTTTATTAGGTTGGTTCCCTGTGAATGTTTTTAAAGTAACTGACTCTGTTATTTATCAATCAATGGTTTTTTTTGGTCTTGTTTTTTTGAAGAACTGGTATTTGTAACCTGTGGTTTATGTGAATTATTAAGCTAGAGGACATGGATTCTCTATTTCACCAAATACTACTTAAAGACATTTTAGATATTAAATTTTGGAAATTATTTGGTTTTGTATTTACAATAGAAATACTCCTCAAAGTGGAATCATAAGTGCTTATTCAAAGAATTCTCAGAGTAGATTCTTATATGAAGCAAATAGTTGCCCCTAATTTATCTCTAAATTTTATAAGTTCTAAATTATAAATTATTAAATCAAGATTCCATCTGGCCAATTTCAGTGAGTATAACTATTTTGCATATATTAAGAAACTGTATATGAATACAGAAGATAGTATTTAAGGATGAAATTATTCAAATGTGATAGAATTATGGGGAGTTTTAGAAGTTGTTTTATTCTAAACATAGAGTTAAGTAACAGTTAAGAGAATGTATATAAAATACTTATGCAGCTTAAGGAAGAATAATAAAATGAATACTTAATGTATTCACTACCCAGTTTACCTGGAAAGAACATAAACAAACCTCTTCTACATAATTCATGGGTTAAAGAGAATATAATGGAATATATTTGGCAGCAAATGATAATGAAAATACTATCCATTAAAATTGTGAGATGTTGTAAAACTGACTTCAAGGAAAATTTATAGCCATAAATGTTTAGAAAGAAAAAAAGGTTGAAAGTTAACCACTTATGTATGTGTCTCATGAAATTAGGAAGATTAGATATAAACTAGATTAAAAGGGAAATAAAGAATGAAGTTTAATAAAACACAAAACAATTCAACAAGTTCACAAAGCCAAAATTTATTTTTGAAAACTGAGTACAACTGACCAATCTCTAGCAGGTTTAAGGAAAAAAAAAAAAAAAGCATGAATAATTTTAGGGATAAAAAGGGAAACATAACTAAAGATATCCCAGAAATGTAAAGATAATAAGGAAATATGAAAATATTTATGCCTATACATTTGAAAACTTAGGTGACATAGACCAAAATTGAGCAAAGAAACAAAATCTGAGTAGTCCTATAAATTAGTAAAAAAAAAAAATTGAGTTAGAAAAGTTAAAAAATCTTTACCCAAATCAAACATCAGACTCGGTTTTCTAGGAGAGTTTTGCCAAACATTTAAGGAGCAGATAACTTTGGTCTATTTTTGGCCCCAGAAGATACCTTTTTACTTGCCATGCATTTAATGATAGCTGTTGGTGTTTTTTAATCACTATGACAGATGTTTTATGTTAAGGCTTATTTTCCAGACATCTCATCCACCTGTTGCCAGAGATGGAATATTTACTACTTTTTTTTCTTTTTTTTGAGAGATGAGGTCTGCTATGTTGCCCAGGCTGGAGTGCAGTGGCTATTCACAGGCGTGATCCCACTACTGATCAGCACGGGAGTTTTGACCTGCTCCGTTTCCAACCTGGGCTGGTTAACCCCTCCTTAGGCAACCTGGTGGTCCCCCACTCCCGGGAGGTCACCAAATTGATGCAGAACTTAGTGCAGACACCCGATTGGCATAGCACACTACAGCCCAGAACTCCTGAGTTCAAGCAGTCCTCCCACCTCAGCCTCCCAAGTAGCTGGGACTACAGGCACACGCCACCGCAATCGGCTGTTCACTTCTTTTGAATTGTGAATAAATTAATAAAACAAAGTCAAAGTTCAAATTATTAAAAAAGGGAAATAAAATTTATTTTATAGAGAGCCCTTACAAAGCAGTACCACCAGCCAGGCGCGGTGGCTCACGCTTGTAATCCCAGCACTTTGCGAGGCCAAGGCGGGTAGATCACAAGGTCAAGAGATGGAGACCATCCTGGCCAACATGGTGAAACCCCGCCTCTACTAAAATATAAAAAACTAGCCGAGCGTGGTGGCACATGCCTGAGTCCCAGCTACTCAGGAGACTGAGCCAAGGGAATTGCTTAAACCCAGGAGGCAGAGGTTGCAGTGAGCCGGGATAGTGCCACTGCACTCCAGCCTGGCAACAGAGCGAGACCCCATCTCAAAAAAAAAATAACAGTACCAACATGAGCTTGCCAAATTTTGAATGGGCAAAAGAAATGAATAGGCATTTCACAAAAGTAAGGGTGGCTAATAAGTATATATTAATATAAAAATGGTTACTTGTAATAGGAATCAAAGAAGTGTTTGACTTATTGACTAAGACTCAGAAGTCTATCCATGCCTGTTAGTCTATCCAGAAGGCATGGGTCTTAATAAACACCTTGACCTCAGCAGTTTACTGAATATGAGGGTAATTACACATACCTTGCCTTAAGGGTTTGTTGTGAAAATTAAAATAAATACGTAAATATATATACATACATTTATATATATTTATATGTAGTTACATATACCTTGTCTTTAAGGGTTTGTTGTAAAAATTAAAACAAGTACATAAATATATATAAATACATAAAATAAATATGTTCATATATATGTATCAAATCACTTTGCAAACCATGAAGCCCGATTCAAATATGAAATGTTATTTTTCCCAGAGCACAGGCTGCAAAGCCCTGCATTCTTTTCTTTGATGAATTTGAATCCATTGCTCCTCGAAGGGGTCATGATAATACAGGAGTTACAGACAGAGTGGTTAACCAGTTGCTGACTCAGTTGGATGGAGTAGAAGGCTTACAGGGTAATAATTATAAATACAGAAATATAATGTTTTGACAAAATGTCATCATGTCATCAGATTTTAGTAAAAAAATGTTTTTTCTTTTAGGTGTTTATGTATTGGCTGCTACTAGTCGCCCTGACTTGATTGACCCTGCCCTGCTTAGGCCTGGTCGACTAGATAAATGTGTATACTGTCCTCCTCCTGATCAGGTGACAATTTCATATTAGAGTCCAAAACCCAACAAATGCTACACTCTATCCTTGTGAGCTTTACTTCTGCCAGGTAATGGCAATTGTCCTTAGAAGACCTGCTTTCTTAGGCAAAGGCCTTAGCCACTGTTTGCTCAAAGCATAAAAAAGATTCTGAATTAGATGCAAAGCCTTTCTTTGACCCAGCCATTTCCATGCAAGTCTGAAAACTGTAATCCTTCCTTGTTGGCTGATTGGGAGAAAAAAAATGTAGGAAACCTAAAGTACTGTATTTTCACATTCTCTTGTGTTCAAAGATCACATAGTTCATTATCCTGTCAAAAAAAACTGATACAGACTCAGGCATGTGAATCGTAAGCATGTAAGCAGGTTTCATAGAGACAAGAGTTTTTCAGTTCTTCCTAGTCCTGTGTTGTTCCAATTCTTGTTCTCCAATTTAGAAATGGACAAATGAATAGTTAAAAGTATGTATCTGAATATAAGTTACTATAGCTATTTAAATTTTCCTTTTGAAATACCTTCTTGGCATACTTGCCCAAATCTAGAAAATAAGCACTGTGAATAAGAAATTATTTACACTGAATATTTTGTCAGTTTTTTTTTTTTGTTTGTTTTTGAGACAAGATCTCACTTATCACCCAGGCTGGAGTACAGTGATGCAATAACAACTCATTGCAGCCTCTACGTCCCAGGCTGAACCAGTATTCCCACTTTAGCCTCCTGAGTAGCTGGGACCACATGCACACACTACCATGCCCAGCTAACTTTATTTTTAATTATTTTGTAGACATAGGGTCTCCTGTGTTGCCCAGGCTGTCCTTGAATTCCTGGGTTCATGTGATCCTCCTGGCTCAGCCTCCCAAAGTGTTGGGATTACAGGGGTCAGGCGTCAGCCACCATTTCCAGCCTTAAGAATGTTGATTTTCGCCGGGCGCGGTGGCTCAAGCCTGTAATCCCAGCACTTTGGGAGGCCGAGGTGGGTGGATCACCAGGTCAAGAGATCGAGACTATCCTGGTCAACATGGTGAAACCCCGTCTCTACTAAAAATACAAAAAATTAGCTGAGCATGTTGGTGTGTGCCTGTAATCCCAGCTACTCAGGAGGCTGAGGCAGGAGAATTGCCTGAACCCAGGAGGCGGAGGTTGCGGTGAGCCGAGATCGCGCCATTGCACTCCAGCCTGGGTAACAAGCGCGAAACTTCATCTCAAAAAAAAAAAAAAAAAAAATGTTGATTTTCATTCATTTTCCTACCTATATTATTTCTGTCAGGGAAAAAGTTCCAAGGAAGATAAATAGTAGGCTGTTGGTACATTTCTCGACTTACTTATAAAACTTATTAGATGTATAAGGTTAATTTATGAAGAAAATCATGAGATACACAATTTATTTTTAATTGTTTGTTAAATTTTTCTCTCTTCAGGTATCACGTCTTGAAATTTTAAGTGTTCTCAGTGACTCTCTACCTCTGGCAGATGATGTTGACTTTCAGCATATAGCATCAGTAACCGACTCCTTTACTGGAGCGGATTTGAAAGCTTTACTTTACAATGCCCAGTTGGAGGCCTTACATGGAAGGCTGCTCTCGAGTGGACTCCAGGTAAGTTATATGAGGAAGCTGTTAGGACATTTTATGATTGATAAGAGAAGTACAGTGTCAAAATTTCAACCTTAAAAAAATGCTATCTTTTTTCTTTTTTGTATCTTTCCTCTCTTTCTTCCTGTAACCTCAAACTCCTCAGCAAAATGCTATTTTTTAAACAACTTTGGTAAAACTGTATAGATATTTAAATTTACCTTTAGTTGAGTGTTCCATAGTTGGAATATGGGTTTTGCAGAGAATTATAATTATGAAGAGTTTGGTGTCTGTTTAACATTACGTTAATAATTTGCAAAAACATTGTGGTGTTTACAAGGATATTATTTAAATCGTGATATCATGAATTGGGATACCATGTAGGCTTCACTACAAACAGAAAAATAATTAGCTTTTAGTTTATACTTTAATTTTTTTTAAAAATCAGTTAAAGTTGTTATTTTGAAGCTCAAATTGTCCCAGTCTGGCCAATAGAAGCCCTTTTTGTATGGCTCCTGTATCCTTATGACATGTCCTCATCATTCTTGGATCACTTCCTTCTAAATACAAGATATTCTTGGCCAGGTGTGGTGGCTCACGCCCGTAATCCCAGCACTTTGGCAGGCCAAGGCAGGAGGATTGCTTGAGCCTACTTTGAGACCAAAACTATACCCACTATGGGCGACAGAGTGGGATCTTGTCTCTACAAAAAAATTAAAAATTAGCTGGGCATGTTGGCACATACCTGTAGTCCTAGGTACTTGGGAGAAGCTGAGGCAGGAGGATCACTTGAGCCACGGAAGTCCAGGATGCAGTGAGCCATGATTGTGCCATTGCACTCCAGCCTGAGTGACAGAGAGAGACCCTGTCTCAAAAACAAGAAATATATTGTTTATCTTATTCTTTTTGTATCCCAACCCTAGCATCAGCCTTTCCTCTAAAGATAGTATTATGATTTTATTATTTACAGTAGATAATTTGAACTATTATAGACTTTACCATATATTTTCTAGGAAGAATTATTCTGTGTACCCTTCTTTACCACATTTTGTTGGAATGTCTACAGAGCCTACAGTTTCTAAATCAGATACTCCCCGAATTTTTGTTATTTATTTTGGCAAGCCATTGAAGTTCTCCTCCCTCCCTTTACTACAAAGAAAGGTGTATATTTGTAGAGCTTGCTATAATGAGAAAGCACTCTATAACATGGTTCATTCATCATTTTGGAGTGGAAAAGTATGAATGGAAAGTCAGACATAAAAATAAAACCGAGAGGTCTGAGTGTTAGCTTCATTACAGACTTTCTGGCTGGGGCTGGGGGTGGGGGTGGGAATGGTGGTAAATTATCTACAAATTCTGTCTTGTCTTTACATTTTAATAGTTAAATTTTTACCATGTGCCTCAAAACCATTAGAGAATTAATGAGCTTTTTGAAAAAATGCTTCAGGTTTCTTGTATTGCTCTATTAGAATGCTATCTATGTTGTTATTTTTGAGACTAAAATTGTTTACATCTTTAAACTGGTTGTCCTTTTGTGTATTTTAGGATGGAAGTTCCAGCTCTGATAGTGACCTAAGTCTGTCTTCAATGGTCTTTCTTAACCATAGCAGTGGCTCTGACGATTCAGCTGGAGATGGAGAATGTGGCTTAGATCAATCTCTTGTTTCTTTAGAGATGTCCGAGATCCTTCCAGATGAATCAAAATTCAATATGTACCGGCTCTACTTTGGAAGCTCTTATGAATCAGAACTTGGAAATGGAACCTCTTCTGATTTGGTATCTTGTGCAGGCATCATTATATAGTTCTGAAATATAAAGCTGTATGTTGTAAAGTTGGGGTGATTTCTGTCTTAACCAGCCCCTCATATTCTTCCTGGCTGGTTGGCTCCTCAGTAAGATAGTCTTGTTTTCTTACTTACACTAATTGGTAATTTTTTTTTTTTTTTTTCTTTTTTAAGATGGGGTTTCACCATATTGATCAGGCTGGTCTCAAACTCCTGACCTCCGATGATCCACCCACCTCAGCCTCCCAAAGTGCTGGGATTACAGGCATGAGCCACTGCGCCCGGCGTAAATTTTCATTCCTTGTTAAGATTTTTAAGACAGAGCTGGAAGCAAGGAACCAAAGTAGCACATGGTTGTGATTACCTTTGGTTTCTTTCAGGTTTATCTTTTTTTTTTTTTTTTGAGATGGAGTCTTACTCTTTCACCCAAGCTAGAGTGCAGTGGTACAACCATGGCTCACTGCAGCCTCCACCTCCCAGGTTCAAGCGGTTCTCCTGCCTCAGCCTCTTCAGTAGCTGGGATTATGGGATTATAGGTGCACACCACCACACCTGGCTAATTTTTGTATTTTTTTTTTTAGTAGAGAAGGGGTTTCACCATGTTGGTCAGGCTGGTCTTAAACTCCTGACCTCATGATCTGCTTGCCTTGGCCTCCCAAAGTGATGCGATTGCAGGCATGAGCCACCACACAAAGATTTTTTTTTTTTTTTTTTTTTTTTTTTAAGATGAAGACTTGCTCTGTCTGGAGGCTGGAGTGCAGTGGCACGATCTCAGCTCACTGCGAATTCCATCTCCTGGGTTTAAAGGATTCTCCTGCCTCACCCTTAGCCTCCCAAGTAGCTGGGATTACAGATATGTGCCACCATACCCAGCTAATTTTTGTGTTTTTAGTAGAGACGGGGTTTCACCATGCTGGCCAGGATGGTCTCAATCTCATGACCATGTGATCCACCCACCTCAGCCTCCCAAAGTGCTAGAATTGCAGGCATGAGCCACCGCACCCGGCCCTCAGGTTCATCTCTCTTACCTAGTGGTTTTAAAACGTCTTTAGGAGTTCCATTTTATAGTAAACTTAAAATTCTATTATCACAAACAGTTGAGGATAATGAGTAATTTGATACAATAATGTCAAAAATTCCTGAAAACAAATGTTATCTACGATACTTTTGCTGCAAAGTATAAGCACGGTGAAGTGTACTAATAATGTTTCAACAGGAAAGCGTTTTGATTAAATGTGGGCAGTATCACTGTTATTCTACTAGCATTCAACATCTCAAAACTGATAGTGGTTCACTGTAATTTTATTGGTACATGTAAGATTTGTACATATATTTGGTTATGTTTCCTGTGTTTTTTGTATATTTGCTTTATTCAGGCTTTTTTTTTTTTTTTTGGGAGACAGAATCTCACTGTCACCCAAACTAGTGTGCAGTGGCACAATTATGGCTCACTGCAGCCTTGACCTCGTGCTCTTAGGTGATCCTCCCACCTCAGCCTCCTGAGTAGCTGGGACTACAGGCACATGCCACCATGCCCAGGTAATTTTTGTATTTTTTGTAGAGGCGAGGTTTTACCATGTTGCCCAGGCTGGTCTCAAACTCATGGGCTCAAGCAGTTTGCCTGCCTTGACCTCCCAAAGTGCTAGGATTACAGGTGTGACCCACCATGCCCAGCCTAAGACTTTAAACATATAAAAACAACCCATTTTTATTCCCAAAAATAGTAAGGTAGTGTTTTAGTCTTTAATTTTGTTTATTCTATCTAGAAATGTCCCAGAAGCTTTGTTTTCTGAAAATTTGTTTTCTGAAAACGAAGAAACCTGTCCTTGGGCATTAGTGTGTTGGATTTAAGCAACAAAGCATTAAAAAAAAAAAAAAACCTACCTTGTGTTATGGCAGTTTTCACTCTATGGTGGTTATATATCATAGATATCAGTGAACCTTTATAGAATATGAACAACTTTTCAACTTGCTTCACTTCAGTTAACATGTATACTTATCTGTGTTAATGTTTTATTGCTTAAAATGTTTAATTTTTATCTTTGGTAAACATAGTTTTTTCTCTCCCCTACTTCCTTCCATCTTTCATTACTGAAATTTACCATGCAGAGCTCACAGTGTCTCTCTGCACCAAGCTCCACGACTCAGGATTTGCCTGGAGTTCCTGGGAAAGACCAGTTGTTTTCACAGCCTCCAATGTTAAGGACAGCTTCACAAGAGGGTTGCCAAGAACTTACACAAGAACAGAGAGATCAACTGAGGGCAGATATCAGTATTATCAAAGGCAGATACCGGAGCCAAAGTGGAGTATGACTTTTTTCCTCCTCGTTATAATTTTTAAAACTTCTTAAAAATTGTTTCTCTCTTTTTTGGTAGTATTTCTTTGATTTGACCAGAACACAATAGCTCAAATGATTATGTACTTTCTTGCTTTCAATGTTTTGTTATCAGGAAGAGAATACAGGTATTGATCGACTTACGACCTATGCAACTTACGACCATTCAACTTTACGACCACAATCGCTAGCCACGACTGCTCCGTGTCTGGCAGCGCAAACGTTGCCCAGCTGGACGTACAACAGTGCGGACCAGCTTCCGGCAGCACTACCATCTCCGCGTGCACCATTTCAACTGTACATATAGCCTACTCAACTTACGACCAAACATGTTACGACCGGTCTGCCGGTCCCAATCGTGGTCCTAAGTCGAGCACTGGCTGTATAATCTCTTGAAAAAACTGACAAAAATAATTAATTGGACTATCAAATTTTTCTTTACATCCCTAAGTTAACTCTTTGTCAATTTCTTTTATTACTTAAGGAGGATGAATCCATTAACCAACCAGGAACAATCAAAACCAGACTGGCTATTAATCAGTCACATTTAATGACTGCACTTGGTCACACAAGACCATCCATTAGTGAAGATGACTGGAAGAATTTTGCTGAGCTGTAAGTAACAGATTCTCATTTGGAAGTATAGCTACTATTACAAGTCACATAGTAATACACTTAAAATTTTAAGTTCTTGTTTAGAATAAAAAGTAATATTTTGAATATTTAAAAGCCAATTCAAAAAAATCTGTGCGCCGGGCGCGGTGGCTCAAGCCTGTAATCCCAGCACTTTGGGAGGCCGAGGCAGGTGGATCACGAGGTCAGGAGATCGAGACCATCCTGGTCAACATGGTGAAACCCCGTCTCTACTAAAAATACAAAAAATTAGCTGGGCATGGTGGTGCGTGCCTGTAATGCCAGCTACTCAGGAGGCTGAG
>NW_022437021.1:4590859-4626039 GCF_009761245.1 Sapajus apella
AAAAAAAAAAAAAAAAAAAAAAAAAAAATCTGTGCATAGCTACCACATTTAAAAATCCCAAAATGTCAGAAGTACGGAACTCAAAATTGAGTTTTCATTAACCAGTTCAGTTGATTATATTTGAATTATTCGTAATACTCATTTAATTTTAGTAACTTTAGGATGGGCACATTGGCTTACACCTGTAATCCCAACACTTTGGGAGGCTGAGGTAGATGGATCACCTGAGGTCAGGAGTTCAAGACCATCCTGGCCAATACAGTGAAATGCCGCCTCTACTAAAAATACAAAAATTAGCCAGGTGTGGTGGCATGCACCCATATTCCCAATTACTCAGGAGGCCAATTGCTTGAACCTGGGAGGCAGAGGTTGCAGTGAGATGAGATCGCACCACTGCACTCCATCCTGGCCAACAGAGCAAGCCTCCATCTCAATTTAAAAAAACATAGTAACTTTGAAGAAATAAGAAGGAAAATTAAAAATACAAAGTGGCCAGGCATAGTGGCTCATGCCTTTAATCCCAACACTTTGGGAGGCAGATGGATCACCTGAGGTTGGGAGTTCTGGACCAGCCTCATCAACGTGGAGAAACCCTATCTCTACTAAAAATACAAAGTTAGCCACGCATGGTGGCGCATACCTGTAATCCCAGTGACTCGGGAGGCTAAGGCAAGAGAATTGCTAGAACCCGGGAGGCAGAGGTTGTGGTGAGCCAAGTGCTGTTGCATTCCAGCCTAGGCAAGAAGAGCAAAACTCCATCTTAAAAAAAAAAAAAAAAAAAAAAAAAGTTCAAAGTGATTCTAATGTATAATTTGTAAAATTTGTTATAAAATACTTGTTTTGCCTTAAAAATAATTTATATTTTATTAATCTCAATAACATTTAAATACATTCAGATTTATTCATTTGCAAACCATATTTGTTATACATTGGATTTATAGGATTCTTGCAATTGAGTTTATGGCCACCTATGAATCTGAGACCCATGACTGGGAATCATTCTAGGTCAATAATTCAATGTAATTCAATTTAAGAGATGTTTATTCCTGGTCTTCAGAAGCTGCTGCCGCCATTTCTTACCTAATTTTGCAGTACTTCAGAGTATGTATGTATACATACATTAGTTCTATGTATTTCTTATAGAAGAATCAGAAAACAGAAGGAAAAATGAGGAAACAAATTTCGCCTAACTCCACCTCCTCCCAAAGCATATTTGTTTACATGCTTATATACTTTTTCCTATTATGATAAGAACACTCTGTACCTATTGCTATATAGCAGTCCCCCTTTATCCTATACATCCTGAAAATTGTTTTATATTTTAAGTGTTTGTTTTTAAATGTCATTTTATAGTGTAGCTATGCCACAATATCCAATTTTTAGATATTTAAATTGCTCCCAGGCAATGTGGTAATAAACATTCTTGCAGCTGTGAATATATGCACATATCTCATTGTTTCACTGGGATAGAGGTAGAATTGTTACATAATAGGGAGCTCACATTTAAGGCTTTTGAAATGTATTGCCAAATTGCCTTCCAGAAATACTGTACAATATATATTTCAACAGCAGTATGGGAGAATGCCAGATATATTGCACTATCACTACTAATATTGTGTGTTGCAGTATTTTTCTAAACTTTGCCCTTTTGATTGGAGAAAAATCACATCTTAATAATTTACATTTCTTTGATTAAAAGTGTAGAGGTTAATTTTTTTTTTTTTTTTTTTTTTTTTTTTTTGAGACAGAGTTTCGCTCTTGTTACCCAGGCTGGAGTGCAATGGCGCGATCTCGGCTCACCGCAACCTCCGCCTCCTGGGTTCAGGCAATTCTCCTGCCTCAGCCTCCTGAGTAGCTGGGATTACAGGCACGCGCCACCATGCCCAGCCAATTTTTTGTAGTTTTTAGTAGAGACGGGGTTTCATAATGTTGACCAGGATGGTCTCGATCTCTTGACCTCATGATCCACCCGCCTTGGCCTCCCAAAGTGCTAGGATTACAGGCGTGAGCCACCGTGCCCGGCCGAGGTTAATTTTTTTATATTATTCATTGTCCTTTCTATTTTATCTTTTCTAATTTGTCTTTTCATCCCCTTTGCTCCATTTTCTATTGGAGTGCAACTTTATCTGTAAGAATTCTTTTAATTTCTGTGACTGGCATTTTTTTTCTAGTTATTTCCCTCATTTCTTAAAATATGAGTTTGCAAGCAATCCATTATCTTTTGTAATGGTACTATTTACACATATTAAATTATCTTTTTTCAGATATGAAAGCTTTCAAAATCCAAAGAAGAGGAAAAATCAAAGTGGAACAATATTTCGACCTGGACAGAAAGTAACTTTAGCATAAAATACACTTCTTTTGGGGTTTTGTTTTTGATGGCCTGTCCATATGTTGTAACAGGGAAAAATGGCATCTGTAAATTTCTTCTTAATTTAACAATTTTGGTTGATTTATAAAATCAGATTGGTAAATGCTGTAACTATGTAATGATCAGGATTGAGATTAATACTGTAGTATAAATTGGGACATTTATAATGGATTCTATATTTCCTTTGAGGAAAAGATAATAAAGAATGTAATTAAATTTAAATTTCTTGGCATTCACAGTTGCACATTCATCATCTTGGTAGCATTTGACAAATTTTATGCTTAGCAGCTTCTTCACTGTTTTTGAAATAAAATATCCTATTACCTACTGATACTATTATCTGTTGTTCTTATATCAAAAAGTGCAAAATTTACACATAATTCAAATACATTTAATTATCCGCTCAACCAGAAATGAACTCACATTCCCCTAATATGCTACATCTGGCTCTAAGCCCAAGATATTTAAATGTCATCCATTCCTCTCCTAGTTCCAGTTATGATTTTTTATCTTGATATTCTCTCATCTATAAACTAAATTGTAACATTAGCCACTATCAATACAATCTGTGTATCTGATATCTATATAGTAATGGGGTAAAGAAAAAGCACAAAAGAGAACATTAGTTAAAATACACAAATAAGTCTGGGCAACATAGTGAGACTCCATCTCTTTTAAAAAAAAAAAAAAAATTAGCCATGCATGATGGTGCGCGTCTAGTCCCAGCTACCTGGGAGGCTGAGGCAGGAAAATCACTTGATCCCAGGAGGTTGAGGCTGCACTGAGCCATGATAGCACCACTGTACTTTAGCCTGGGCAACAGAGTAAGACCCTGTCTCTAAAATTAAAATTTAAATAAAGGAGACAACAATGAAGGATGTATAGGCAGCAACCATTTCCCCTTCTCCAGCTAAACATGAGGCCATGGCTGATTGATATATTTTACTTCTCTGTTTGGTTACTTATTTCATGTTCCTCTGAATTCAGCCACTGCTTTGGTGGATTAGAAAGCTTTTCTAGGCTGGGCGCAGCAGCTCACACCTGTAATCCCAGCACTTTGGGAGGCCGAGATGGGCAGATCATGAGGTTCAGAGTTCAAGACCAACCTGGCCAGCATGGTAAAACCCCATCTCTACTAAAAATACAAAAATTAACTGGGCATGTTGGCATGTGCCTGTAATCCCAGCACTTTGGGAGGCTGAGGCTGAGGCAGGAGAACTGCTTGAGCTCAGGAGGTGGAGATTGCAGTGAGCTAAGATCACACCACTGCACTCCAGCCTGGGCAACAGAGCAAGACTCCAACTAAAAAAAGATGGGATAGCCCAAAACCTTCATTCCTATGTGAACCATGGGTAGGCCTGCCTGTTTAAAGTTGCAAAAGTCTCCCATTAAATGTTGTCATTGGCCAATGTTATCCACAAAGTTCTATCCATACTTTCTCCATCCACCAGTGTGTAGCACCAACTCTATAGTCCTTCATTAGAATCACTTTACTCAGCCAGCATCATAACCCTTCTCTTCCAAACCACTGGATAGAAGCATTTGTTGTTCAGTTATCTCTAAACCAGCAAAGCTCAGAATCCCAGGGGATAGAAGCAAACACTTTGTGGATCACTGATGTATAAAACTGAGAAGTGCCACCTGCCACTGTACTTTCTCAGTTCTTTGATGGCATCACTGAGCTGACATACCTGCCCTGTTTTCACCATAAAGTGAGTTTCATGACCAGAAGCAATGCCTATGGGATAGCATAACAATGTAAAAAGCATTTAGTAAGTTCATGAAAGGTGGTGGTGGTAAAAGTTTGGAGAAATACAAAACAAATACAATTTCAAGGTGTGTCCCTCCAGGAAGGACAAATTGCTGCTTCCTCTGTGATAGAAGAGGGTCAGATATAATCAACCTGCCACCAGACTTGGGCTGGTCTCTCATGGGTGTGGACTTGCCTAGTTGGTCACTGCTGCTAACAAGGGTAAGGTCTTTTAGGCTGACTGACTGTGCCATGGACAGCATGGTAACCCCTGTGATCTGTATCCACACCTCCAGATGAGTTCCCAGAACTAGAAAGTCTGAACTGGAAAACCACCAAAGGAGAAGAATGACTAATCCCTGCAGCACCTAATTAACTTTGAGACATTCTTCTATTGTTCCATATTCCCACCTCAACTGATAAGGCAACTGGACTTTGTAACTGACCTTGCTCAACTGATAGGTCAACCTTGTGACTCCAGATCTTATGACCCACTTCCAGCTTGCAAAAACCGCCCTGAACTGTAACTTCTCTAACTTTCAACTGCCTACCCCAAACCTATAAAACCTCCTATCCCACCGCTCTCCACTGACTCTTTTCGGACTCAGCCCGCCTACAGCCAGGTGAATAAACGACCATGTTGCTTACACAAAGCCTGTTTAGGGGTCTCTTCATTCAGAGTGAGCTTAACATTTGGTGCCAAGACCCAGGACGGGTACTCCTTTGGGAGACTGACCTCCTGTCCCCACTCTCCCTCTGTGAAGAGACCCACCTGCAACCTCAGCACATCACACCAGCCCAACAACCCTCTTACCACCGTCGGATCGGGTAAGCAGTCTCTTCCTCTTTCTCTCTTTTCCTTTGGAGAAAAAGAGAAAAGTCTCTCCCTCTTTCTCTCTCATTTAAATCCTCTCCTTTTAGGTAGAGAAAAGCAGACAAGTCTCTCCCATTCTCTCTTTTCCTTTAAATCTTTCTCATTCTAAGTAGAGACAAAGGAGACACTCTTTATCTGTGTAGAGACAGAGGAGACAAGTCTCTCCCTCTCACTCAAAAACTCCATCATTGGTCACGGACTTGGGAAGACAGTCTTCCCTTGGTGTCTGGTCAATAGCGGGGCATGCCTGCCTTGATCACTGAGCCACATTACAGCCCAGGATGCAGTCAGGGACACCTACTGAAAACCCGGGTAGCTGCTCTCATTCTCGTCTCTACTTCTCTCCTTAAAACTTATCTCCTTCATTATGGGCAATATTCTGCCCTCTATTCCTCAGGCTTCACCTCTAGCCTGCCTCTGAAAAAAAACCTAAAACCTCTTCAACTGTCACCCAATCTGAAACCTACAGGTCTCATTTTTTCTGTAACATGGCCTGGCCTCAATGCAAATTAAACAGTGGTTCCAAATGGCCAGAAAACAGCACTTTACTTTTTCTATTCTGCGAGACCTAGACAATTTTTGTCAACAAATGGGCAAATGGTCTGAAGTGTCATATGTCCAGGCATTTTTTTTTTTTTACACTCCAATCCCTCCCTAATCTCTGCTCCTTCTCTCCCTTCCGTCCCCCCGTCCTGCTGACGCCAGTGACTCAGAATCTTCCTTGTCCATAAACCCTTCCAACCTTTCTCCTCCCCACCTGTCTGAACTAGACCCTAATCCAGGCCCTAACCCCTCCCCATTCCAGAAAGCCTCCCTCCTCTTCCTCTGCCCACAACCCACCTCCTTATTCCCCTCCTGTCACCTCCCCACATCATACCCCATCCTTTTTACAGTTTAGTCCCATAGCTAACTCCTCCCCCCTGCCCAACAATTGCCCCTTCAAGAGGTGGCTGGAGCCAAAGGCATAGTTAGGATACATGTTCCTTTCTCTTTATCCAACCTTTCTTAAATCGGCCAACAGACTCCTTTTCATCAGATCCTACTAAATATATATGGAAGTCCCAATACTTAACCCAGTCCTATAATCTCACCTGGAGTAACTTAAATGTCATCCTTCTATTCTCACCCCTAAAAAATGGTCAATATGCATTTTATCACCCAATCAGCCCCTAACATTATAAAAAGCCATAGAAATTAGAATCTGGCCCTCAAACCCCACAACAGGAATTAACAACCTAACCTTCAAGGTGTTCGATAATAGGAAAAAAGCTGCCCAGCAGCAGTGCATCTCACAACCACAAATGCTTGCCTCTGCCATCAGACAGACCCCAGCCACATCACCAGCTCACAGACTTCAAAGTGCCCAGACTGCAGCATCCAGCCACTCCTCCTGGACCTTGCCTCAAGTGTTGGAAACCTGGCCACTGGGCCAAGGGATGCCTGCAGCCCGGGATTCCTCCTAAGCCCTGCCCCATCTGTGAGGAGCCCCCATTGAAAGTCGGACTGTCTAACTCATGTCGCTGTTCCCAGAGCTCCAACCGGAAGGTCCTGGACCGAATCCTTCCCAGATCTCCTTGGCTTGGCAGCTGAAGACTGACACTGCCTGAACATCTTGGAGGCCTCCAGGACCATGATAGATGCCAAGCTTCGGGTAACTCTTACAGTGGAGGGTAAGTCCATCCCCTTCTTAATCAACACAGAGGCCACTCACTCCACGCTGCCCCCTTTTCAAGGACCTGTCTCCTTGGCCTCCATAGCTGTTGTGAAAATTAACAGCAAGGCCTCCAGGCCTCTCAAAACTCCCCGTCTAGTGTCAATTAGGCCAGCATTGCTTTCCACATTCTTTCCTAATCATCCCCACTTGTCTAGTTCCCCTGTTAGGCCAAGATATCCTAACACAATTGTCTGCCTCCTTAGCTTTTCCTGGACTAAGCCACACCTCATTGCCACCCTACTACCCAATTCAAAAATCTCCCTCACAACCCCCCCTCACATCTTCTTACCTCAACCCAAAGGTATGGGACACATCTGCCCCATCCCTGTCAAAATGACCATGCACCTCTTATCATCCCATTAAAACCTAACCACCCTTACCCCACCCAGCACCAGTACCCCATCCCACAACAGGCTTTAGAAGGCCTAAAGCCTGTTACCACCCACCCATTACAACATGGCCTTTTTAATTGCTACAAACTCTACAATTTCCCTATCCTAGCTGTCCAAAAACTAGACAAATCCCACAGACTAGTCCAAGACCTCCGCCTCATCAGATTGCGCTCCCCATCCATCTCATAGTACCAAACACCTATACCCTCCTTCCTTCCATACCCCCTTCCACAACTCAATATTCTGTTCTTGACCTGAAAGACGCCTTTTTCACCATCCCTTTCAGCCCTCCTCTCAGCCTCTTTTCGCCTTTACTTGGACTGACCCTGACACCCACCAGTCCCACCAGTTAACTTAGACCGTTCTTCCCCAAGGTTTCCGAGATAGCCCTCATTACTTTAGTCAAACCCTTTCCCAGGATACTTTCACCTCTGGATACCAGGAGGCTTTGCTCTCCTAACCAAACCACTTCATAGACTTACAAAAGGAAACTTAGCTGACCCCATAGACCCAAATCCTTTCCCCATTCTACCATTCGTTCTCTAAAGAAAGCCATAGAAACAGCCCCTACACTAACTCCCCAACTCCTCCCAACCCTTCCCCAACACACGGTAGAAATAAAAGGCTGCGTAGTCAAGGTTCTTACACAAGAGCCAGGCCCAAGACCAGTCACCTTCTTGTCTAAATAACGACCTCACGGTCCTAGGCTGGCATCACGTTTACGCACCGCGGCTACCACGGCTGTAATACTCCTAGAATCCCTTAAAATTACAGGGTACACTCTACTTACCCTCTACAGCTCTCACAACCCACAAAGTTTAATTTCCTCTTCACACCTTACACACATACTATCTGCCCATTGCCTCCTCCAACTCTATTCACTATTCATTGAAACACCCAAAGTAACCATTGCTCTCAGTCCTGACTTCACCCCAGACTCTCACTTAATACCCAACACAAACCCTGAACCCCATAACTGTATCTCCCTAATCCATATAGCATCTTCCCCATTTCCCCATATTTCTCTTTTGTGATCCAGACCCAGACCACACATGGTTTACAGTTCTTCAAAGCCCACTCGGCTGGCCAAACCTGGCTATGCTGTTGTATCCCACTCATGTATTATCGAGGCTGCCACACTCCCCCCGCCACCACTTCTCAGCAAGCTAAACTAATTGCCCTAACCCATGCTCTTACTCTTGCCAAAGGGGACTACATGTTAATATTTACACTGACTCTAAATATGCCTTCCACATCCTTCACCACCATGCTGTTATATGGGCAGAAAGAGGTTTTCTCACTACACAAGGGTCCTCTATTATCAATGCCCCCTTAATAAAGGCCCTCCTTAAGGCCACTCTCCTCCCAGCCAAGGCCAGAGTTACCCACTGCAGAGGACTCAGGATTCAAGCCACTCCTAAAGAACCCACAGGGTATAGCCCCTTGAACGCTATATGGCCACACCTTTCTGCTTGTGCCTAACCTTATTCCAGACACGAGTCCTCTTGGTGACTATCTTCCAGTCCTCCAACAGGCCAGACATGAAATCCACTAGGCTGCTAATTTCCTCTTACCAACTGCAGATACCTGGCCATATGAGAACACCCTAGCCGGAAGGCCAGTCCCAATTAAAAGCCTAACCCCCAGGTCTCTACAATCTCTGGTTGTCTACATCACCCCAACTTCTGTCTGCCAGCAAGACCCTCCCCAGTGGGTTCACCCTTCCAGGGTGAAGCTGTGCCCATCAGACAGCCAGGGTTGCAAGTACTCTCCCCAACCTCTCTAAAGCTCACTCGAATTCCCAAAGTAACTTGAATGTCCTGTTTTTGTTTACACTGCCAGTTGACACTTTTCCTTCAGGCAATTACGGCTGATATTTCATGGTTTTATCCCCAGGCTGCCATCCTCAACTCTCTTTTAAGAGTGGCTAGATGATCTTCAGTGACAAGGAACTCTTCTTCCACCCCAATGAAGTCCTCTTCTTTTCTTTCATACTCACTCTTTTTTTTTGAGACAGAGTCTTGTCACCCAGGCTGGAGTGCAATGGCACAATCTCGGCTCACTGCAACCTCCCCCTCCCAAGTTCAAGCAATTCTAATGCCTCAGACTCCCTAGTAGGGGATTGCAGGTGCCCACTACCACGCCCAGCTAATTTTATATTTTTAGTAGAGACAGAGTTTCGCCATGTTGGCCAGGCTGGTCTCGAACTCCTGACCTCAGTATCTACCCGCCTTAGCCTCCCAAAGTGCTGAGATTACAGGCGTGAGTATACTCACTCTTAATCTCACTTCCGTTCTCCGGCTACCCCCTACCTCTCCCTGATTACCTCCAACATACAACAAACCTAACCCACTCTCTCCCAGCCAAACCCTTCCTTAGCCAGAGATTGCTGGCTATGCATTTCCCTCTCCTCATCCCACTACACAGCCATTCCTGCCCTACTAACCGACTGGACGAACTCTCCCATTTCTCTATACCTCCAGACTTTCTTCAACACCCCCCACCTGTACCCCCAGAAGAACTCCTCTACCTCCTAGACAGGGTCGACAGAGACATCCCAGATATCTCATCCCAACAGGCTGCTGCTCTTCTACACACCTACCTAAGTAATCTTTCCCCCTATGTCAACACCTGCCCCCCGCCCCGTTCTTTGACCGGTAAACACACAAACAATTATTCCTATCGTCGCTCCCTTATGCATTTCCCGACAATCGCCTATTGGAATCCCCCTAGGAAATCTCCTCCAGACCCCTCTTTCTGTTTGTTCACACCCAATTTGTCAATGAAAGTGAGTGGTTACTTATAGATATCACATGCTTCCTTATACACCATGAAAACAAAAGCTCTCCCTCTACACAGTTACCCTACCAAACCCCGCTACAACCTTTAACAGCCACAGCCCTTGCTGGCTCCCTTGGCCTATAGGTCCAAAGCCCCAGCCCCCTCAGAACACTTTGTCCCCTTTTCAGTTTACACTTCCAGTTCTGTCTAAGCCAAGGACTTTTTGTCCTCTGTGGTTCTTCTTACATCTGCCTTCCTACAACTGCACAGGCACTTGTACCCTAGTTTTCCTTACGCCCAAAATTCATTTTGCCAATGCGGACAAAAGCCTCCCTATTCCCCTTGTGGCCCCCACATGACACAAGCGGGTCATTTCACTGATCCTTACTTGTAGGGTTAGGAATTACTACTGCACTCGGCACAGGCAAAGCAGGCCTTACCACTTCAGTCGTCACCTCCCGTAGCCCCTCTAATGATTCCTCTGCTACCATTGCAGAATTAACTCAATCACTATCCCTTCTTCAAGCTCAAGTAAGTTCCCTAGCTGCAGTTGTCCTCCAAAACCGCAGAGGTCTTGATTTACTGACTAGCTGAAAAAGGAGGTCTTTGCCTATTCCTAAATGAAGAACATTGTTTTTATGTAAACCAGTCTGGCCTCGTATATGATGCCATCAGTAGATTAAATGAGCCCAAAAGCTTGCTAATCAGGCAAATAGTTATTCTGGACCTTGCTGGACTGGCTGGACACTCTGAGTGTCATGGCTTCTTCCAATCCTTAGTCCTCTGATACCTATCTTTATCTTTCTCTTATTTGGATCCTGTGTTTTCCAATTGATCTCTCAATTCCAACAAAATCACATACAAGTGATAACAAATCAGTCAATACGACAAATGCTCCTTCTAACAACTCCACAATACCACCCTTGCCCTGAGATCTCCCAGCAGTCTAAATTCTTTCCCATTTTTAGGTTTCCACGCCACCCCAATTCCTCTTGAAGAAGCCCTGAGAAACATCGCCCCATCACCCCTCTGTGCTGGCCTTCCTAATACTCCACTGCCCTCCGCTCTTCATTTCTTTTTCCTTTATATTACTAACACAAAAAGACAGGAATGTAACGTCTTTTAGGCCGACTGTGCTATATGGATGGCATGGTAACCTCTGTGACCTGCATGTACGCCTCCAGATGAGTTCCCAGAACTAGAAAGTCTGAAGTAACTGGAAAACCACAAAAGGAGAAGAATGACCAACCCCTGCAGCACGTAATTAACTTTGAGACATTCTTCTATCCTTATTCCTGCCTCAACTGATAAGGCAACTAGACTTTGGAACAAATCTTGCTCAACTGATAGGTCAACCTCTGACTCCAGACCCTACAACCCCCTCCCAGCTTGCAAAAACTGCCCTGAACTATAACTTCTCTAGCCTTTCCACTGCCTACCCCAAACCTATAAAAACCAACTCCTATCCCACCACTCTCCGCTGACTCAGCCCACCTGCACCCAGGTGAAGAAACAGTCATGATGCTCACAAAGCCTGTTTAGGGGTCTCTTCATTCAAAGCACACTTAATGACAAGTAGGCTGTCAGGATAGCTGGGTTGTCATGTCAGTTGTGGTAAGGAGAAGTACACATTGTGGAGGCCACATCTTTGCAACCTTGGCCACTTGAACATGAATCTTAAGCACGGGGGTGGCTGGAAAAGACAGCTAATTGACAACCACACAGAGGCCGTCTTGACCACTTGATTGGTATAAGCCCTGAAGGCTTTTAGGTGAGCATTCACATAGGACACAGCTATTCTGATTCTTTGGACCCATTCCAAGAACTCTGGGCCTACCTTTCCCTGAGACCTTAGAGCCAGTTGTGTTCTTTCCAAATTTCTGGTCATCCGGTTACATTATTAGCCACTATCTATAAATCGGTACAGATTTTTATATCAGACATCTCTCCGTCCTGACAAAATGGAGGAGATATGTTGCTTAACAATGCTGTTCCCTTTGAAGATTTCCTATCTCCACTGTTTGTGAGCGCTACTCCCTCAATGTAGTAGTAATGCTTCCACTCTGACTGATAAGTCGCAGTGGAATTGAGTCTCCAGGAATTAGTGTTAGTGCATACCCAGTGTCTGATAATCCCCAGAGAGTCTGTGACCTTGGATCCTGTGGGGAAGGCTTGGAACGCAGATTCACGGCAAGAACTTGTGATGTGATGGCAGGGCCCTTTTCCTGGCTCTTCATTCTTAGTCTGACCTAGGTGTGAGAATTTGGTTGGGGCCATAACTATATTGTGGTCACTCAAATCAGGCCTTTGTTTACTAAGTGGGAGATTTTTAAATTACAAGAATCAAATAGGATCTTTGCCCATGTATTTTGGTCTTAAGGACAAAAATGATATGGCTTCGATGACTAGAGGAACACCAAGATCCTTGGTCTTGCACTGATTTAGATAAAATGACATGGACACACACGGAGTTGTTATAAGGAGCAGAGAGTTTAACAGAGACAGAGGGAGGGGAGCTCCAAGCCAGGAGAGGAAACCCTTTGTGTAGCAGAAAAGTGGTTGATTATATTGGGAGGCTGGAGGAGGCAGTGTCTGATTTATCTAGGGCCCAGGGGATTGGGTTGACCAGGTTTGTGATTCATGTAGCCCGCAAAAAACTGGCCCTTCCATCTTAGTCATGTAATATGCAAATGTGGGTTGCCATGATGATCTGAATACACGAGTTATCTGGAAGGGACCATGACACGTGGCACATGTGGTGACAAGAAGAGGGTGGGAATTGTCTGGTAGAGGACTTTTGGCCCCGTTCCCCAGCCATGTGGAAAGGGCCTAATTCCCGATAAGGAAGGCCCTTCCTCCCCCACAGGGAGGGTCCCTGATCTCACTCTATCCTGGCCCGGCCCAAGACCAGCAACCTTCCTGCCCAGCGGCCCACTGAACCAATCACCACCCGCCCCACCTGCTCTCCCGTAACCTCTCGTCCCACAAGCTCCCGCCCGGCAACCTTCCTGCCCAGCAACCAACCTAGCCAATTACTACCTGCCAGGTGAGCTCTCCTACCGCCCCAGGCCCTCTGTCCCTATAAAGTCGACCGAACAAAGAAAGCGTGCGCGATTCCTCCCTTCCCGCTTGAGTCGCCCGGAGATCCCAATAAAGTCGGTACCGGTCACCATGCGTCCTGCCTCGAGTCTATTGAGCGCCTGCCTCCGTGGGTCGGGGTCCCACAGCCGGGGTGGCACAGGAATCAGCCATGTTGGGTGGACCTAGTTTTTAATGGCCTTGATTTGCATGTCAAAGCTTGCCAGCCTGGCTCTTTAAGCCGACTTTTCTGTTTCAAATGGTTTGGGGTTGCTTCTTACTACAACTCCCAAATATAGTTATGGCCCCTGACCAAATTCTCACACCTAGGTCAGACTAAGAATGAAGAGCCAGGAAAAGGGCCCTGCCATCACATCACAAGTTCTTGCCGTGAATCTGCTTTCCTCCAAGCCTTCCCCACAGGATCCAAGGGCACAGACTCTCTGGGGATTATCAGACACTGGATATGCACTAACACTAATTCCTGGAGTTAGTGTTAATACAAGAAAATTTCCACTGAGAACCTTTACCCTTGCTAGCTGCCTAAAAATTATTTCTTAATAACTCTGGTATTATCATGATTAGGCAGCACCAAATATCCCTGCAGGTCAGACCACTGTAATTAACACGCTGGCTTTACTGCCAATTATGGTAGCTACATCCACCTGGCCTCTTATACGGCAACTGCCTGACCCCTGCCACCCCAGCAGCCACCTATCCCCATTAAATTCAGCCCATTTCTATTGCACCATCTCCCACTTATTCCTGACATTGTGGTATATCCTACAGATGAATTCATTCAACATCCATTCCAACACCACCTCCCTTGCCTTCCTGTACTCTGGAAAGTGAATTACTGAGTCCCATGATCTTCATGGCAGTCATTTGTGGCTATGTGACATAGTTCTGGACAGTGAATGTAGACAGAAGTCCCTGGTGCAGGCTTTTTTTCTGGAATGAGGGCATAACGCCTGGAGATACAGCAATTATCTTGCAACCATGAGGGTGAAAACCCACAGGCCAGTATCGGTAGAGCAAGAAAACAGAAGGACCCTTGTTCCTTGATGGCATCAGTGAGCCGACATACCTGCCCCGGACATTCTACTCCTAGGCATTTTTCTGCCTGAAGCAGATTAAACTCCTTGTTCACTTCTCTAAGTAGGGCTCCCAAATCAATCCCCACCCCAGATGACATCATCCTGTTGGGACCTCTCAAGTCTGCCTGTCCTTAAACTTCCAGCTTCCCCCAAACCCCATAGGACATCAGCAGTCTGTTCTGCTAAGGGAGCCTGGGACTGACAGGCATAGCTCTCCCTTACTACAGCAGCAATTAATTCAGCTTAGCGACTTGATCAGTCCAAAGCGGCTGCCATTTTGAAAATCTCACAAAGGTTTCATATGTACTAATAGAAGCCCTGACACGAGGGTCTGAGCCAAAAGTTGGCTCATGCCCTTCCTTTTCCAAATCTAGGATGGGCACTGTAAGGATAAATATGAATTTAAAATAATAGGTTTAATTCCACCTGTTGAAAATGAGGCAAGAAATTTTCCTCCCTCCCTTTATGTCAGGTTATTACCTGAAAAAACTTGTACTTTCTCAGTATCTTTGAAGTACATGCATACGCATTTTTTTTTTTTTTTTTTTTTTTTTTTTGGAGAATGAGTTTTGCTCTTGTCTCGCAGGCTGGAGTGCAGTGGCACAATCTCAGCTCACTGCAACCTCCACCTCCCACGTTCAAGTGATTCTCCTGCCTCAGCAACCCCAGTAGCTGGGATTACAGGCACACGTCACCATGCCCGGCTAGTTTTTTGTATTTTTCGTAGAGATGGGGTTTTACCATGTTGGCCAGGCTGGTCTTGGAACTCCTGACCTCAGGTGATCCTCCCGCCTTGGCCTCCCAAAGTGCTGGGATCACAGGCATGAGCCACTGTGCCCAGCCTGAAATATAAATATTAAAAAAAAAAAAAAAAAAATATATATATATATATATATATATATAAATTGAATCAGCCTTTTGTCAGCTTTATGACCAATGTCTTTCTCAAGGACCTGGAAGCCATGTCTTTGAAATGTAAACATCACCAGATAGCACACCCATCTCCCAGTTTCTGTGGGATGGTAACAGCCTAACCTCAGTGAGCACCTTGCACCAAGTTGTAAAAGTAACTCCTGTTTCCACACTGCCCTCACCCCAGAAAAATTGATATCTTAGATAACACAACAGATGGTCACATCAATTATCAAGTAAAGTTAGGATGAACTGTGTGTGACCAATGGTACTGTCAAGTTCTCTTAGTTGAGGACTATTTATCTTGAAAACAAACATGTAACAGGCTGTACCTGCTTGGCTGTATACAGGGGTGAAATTGCCAGGTGTTGTGGCTCACACCTGTAATCCCAGCACTTTGGGAGGCTGAGGTGGGCGGATCACAAGGTCAGGAGTTCAAGATCAGCCTGGCCAACATGGAGAAATCCCATCTCTACTAAAATTACAAAAATTAGCCAGGCATGGTGGGTTGCGCCTGTAATCCCAGCTATTCATGGGCCTAAGTCAAGAGAATCGCTTGAACCCAGGAGGCAGAGGTTGCAGTGAACCAAGATCATGCCACTGCACTCCAGTCTGGCTGACGGAGTAAAACTTGTTTAAAAAAAAAAAAAAAAAAAAAGTGAAATTTTCTTCTGTCTTTGTGATCTCTTTGCAAAGTGCCTGTGTTCTCATTTAATGTTTATTCAGTAGTAAAACTTTTCTTTCTCTACTACCTTCATGGAGAGGATTTCTTGGTTGAGAGGATTTTGTTTTTTAAATTTTATTTCCCTACTTATTACAACCCCAAATATAGTTATAGGCTGTGACCAAATTCTCACACCTAGGTCAGACTAAGAACAAAGAGCCAAGGAAATCCTGGCACCTTCACCCTTTATTCTAAAATTGCTGGCTGGGTGCGGTGGCTCACCCCTGTAATCACAGCCCTTTGGGAGGTCAAGGTAAGGGAACTGCTTGAGGCCAGGAGTTTGAGAACTAGCCTAAGCAATATAGTGAGAGCCCATCTCTTAAAAAAAAAAAAAAAAAAAAAAAAAAAAATCTGGGCATGGTAGTGCACAACTGTGGTCCCAGCTACTCAGGAGGCTGAGGTGAGAGGATCACTTAAGCCCAGACAGTGGAGGCTGCAGTGAGCTGTGATCACACCACGGAACTCCACCCTGGGTGACAGTGCCCAGACCCTGTTTCAAAAAATATAAAATTGCTGTCTTTTTCACTCATACCTTCACTATTCATGGGGAGAAGTGTGTAAGGTGTAACTGTTTTTGTAGAAAACCTCCCCATTTGCACCCAGCTTCTGCTAACCAGGTGGCACATAGAAGTTAGTGATTAGAAGTAGAGATGGTGTTATCAGAAGTTGAGGTTAAGACTGTAACTTTTGGAGCCCAGGCCCCAGCTCCCCGCGGCTTCCTGGGACCCTTCGGCCCCCACACACCCACCTGCAAAGCCGAGGGTTAAGCTGGGGAAAGGGGGCCTCCAGGAAGAAGACCTCCCAGGAAAGCCCAGCAGCTCCAAACTCCAAAACACAATGAACTCAGCTCCAGCCTCCGCCCCTCCAGCTGCTGGTGAACCCTCTTGCGGTCTGAGGCTAGGGGACTAAGGGCAACACCTGGCGAGACTCCAGTGGCCTTTTCAGGCCAGTTTGTGACCGCAACTAGACTGACCACGGCCCCCTCCTTCAGTGCTGGGGGGTGGGGAGGAATGGCCCCTCAGGGGAAGCGGGGTGGGAAGTCTGGGCCACCTTGGGGCCTGTCCTTTGCTCCCTCTTAAGTGCTCCTGACCAGGGTGGTGCCCTGCTTGGCACTGCCACTGGATCCTCTGACTTATGAAGCCGTCCAGGACCGGGGGAGAGGGGGACGGGGTGCTTAGTTCTCCTCGTGGGGTCATGCAGAGGGGTTTCCTCGAGATCCCACGCCCGACTCAAGAAGCCAGAAACGCAGATGCGGGGCGCTCGGCTAGAACCCGGGCCGCGGCCCAAGGGGCAAGACGGATACCCAGGCGAGACCTAAAGGGCCAGACTTTGACAGCCCCCTCCGGACACTGCTGGACTCCGCCAGCAAGAGGCGGCCTTGGCGCCAATCACACTTACCAGCAGGGGCCCCCGGGACCACCCGACGCGCCGTCCTAGCCGCAGGCTCCTGCGGGCTTGGCAGAGAACTGCATTCCAAGAAGATAGCGAGACGCAGCTGACACAATCCTGAAGCCCTCCAGGTAAGCCTGGCGCAACGGGATGGAGAAATTACCCGGTTTTGAAAAGCCCAGCTCAGCCAGCAAGGCCCTCGTGCGCTCCGCGGGGAGGCAAGCCTCGCCAGGGGCGCACCTGGAAGCGCCCCGCCCCCTGGTCCTCATCTCTGAATCGAAATCGAACCTGGACCCATCTAGATAATTGGAGTGAGCAATTAAGAACGCTTCACTCCAACTGTTAGCATTTTTTCCCAAGGTTCTCAGAGGCGGAATTAGCAGGAAGGGAACATTGCGGAATTTCAGGCACCTGTGAACTGAGCCCACTCAACAATCAGCCCTTACTCTTAACTGAACTCAGCAAAGGAAGAAAGATGAAGTTGCTGCGGATGCAGAGCCACGTGGGTGCAGTCCTCTAGAAACAGGAATTCTGAGTCAGTAGATCTGGAAATGTTATGGTTTGCAGTCGTCAGACCATCTTGCTTTTATTTCGTTCACATGATTCTCTGTAGACTGCGGCATGAAGTCCAAGAAACAAGTCAATGTTTGTATATTCATAGAAAAAAACATCTGTAAGGGTGCACACCGACTGTTAACTATGGCTACTCGGGTATGGGAAACAAGGGAGTTCTACCCCATTGACTTTGGGTTTTGTATTTTTCCAGTTATATTTACTTACATAATTTAGAAAGCTAATAAAACATGTTTAAAGAAACAAGCTAGAAATTCTTTAAGAACTCTATGGGAAGTATAAATTAATAGATAAATGAAGTCTATGTCTTTTCATTCTGTATCAAAATAATCGAGTCCACATTCCATGGTTTAAATAAAGATATCTCTAGGAAAAAAAAAAAAAAAAAAAAGATTGTACCTTTTAGCCGGGTGCAGTGGCTCAGGCCTGAAATCTCAGCACTTCAGGAGGCTAAGGCGGGCAGATCACGAGGTCAGGGGATTAAGACCTTCCTGGCTAACACAGTGAAACCCCATCTCTACTAAAAATACAAAAAATTAGCCAGGCATGGTGGCATGCACCTGTAGTCCCAGCTACTCAGGAGGCTGAGGCAGGAGAATCACTTGAACCCAGGGGGCAGAGGTTGCAGTGAGCAGAGGTTTCGCCATTGCACTTCAGCCTGAGCAACAGAGCGAGACTCCATCTCAAACAACAGCAACAGCAACAACAACAACAAAACAAACAAAAAATAAATTGTAGATTTTCTGTTATAGTTGGGCAATTACTTCATCAGGCTCTCATGTTTAATAAACAACATAGGTTAGTGATTGCTTCTTTTTTTTTGAGACAGAGTTTCACTTTTGTCACCCAAACTGGAGTGCAATAGTGCAATCCTGGCTCGCTGCAACCTCCGCTTTCTGGGTTCAAGCAATTCTCCTGTCTCAGCCTCCTGAGTAGCTGGGATTACAGGCACCTGCCACCACATCCGGCTAATTTTTGTATTTTTAGTAGAGATGGGGTTTCACCATGTTGGCCAGGCTGGTCTCGAACTCCCAACCTCAGGCAATCCACCCGCCTTGGCCTTCCAAAGTGCTGAGATTACAGGTGTGAGCCACCGCGCCTGACCAATTGACTCTTCTTTAACAGAAAAGAAAGAAAATGAAACTACATAAGTTCAGCTATGTGCAGGGATTCTTTAGAAATAACATTTAGACTTTTAATTTGTATTAGATTCTTTGGACCTAATGCTGTATTTCTCACAATAGCATTTACCCAATTTCTTTTGGATCCTACGTATGGCAGTTCAGCAGGGACATTTCTATGGTATTTTCTTAACTTCTTTAGGCCTCATTTTCCGTATCTGTAGAATGAAGGAGTTAGATTAGATGGTCTCTAAATCCATGTCTACAAAGAATATGAATCTTTGAAAAATTGTTTTCTTCATTTGGATCACAAGTCACTGTCAATCTGTGAGAATTTGCACTTGAGTTGAAGAAACTAGCTTTATTCACAAAATCAAATCTTATTTGCCTAGAAATGTTCAGCTTACAAAACCTGACAGGAACTCTTTGGAATCTCCCCTATTGCATAATTCTGACACTCAGGGCATCAACATGCTGGGATGCTCCCTTGCCTAATCTCTATACCCAGGGGCCCTGCCTGAGGATGCTGGCAGGATTCTCTAGCTTGCTCTGAAAAATGATGCCTTTGCTGTAGCCACTCTTTGGGTTGTCCTTTTATGGCTTGACCCCATTTCAGTGATTACTCTGCAAGCTGATGCACACAGTATTTAGAGCAGTTTTTCCATTCTTCTGAGTTCCCAAGGCCTTTTCCTAGACTTTCATAATCCAAAACACAAGGACAGGCAAGCATTATTTCTAGGCTTGGGATATTTGTGCAGATGACCAGAGTTGAGGAAGGGAGACTTGCCTGTGGTAGGCCTGAATGTGTTCTAAGCTTGGACATGACCTCAGAGTGAGCATTCAGGCTGGCCCACAGGCCAGAGACCCACAAACAACATGGCTGCCCATCCTGTAATTACAACTATGCTGTCAACATTTTGTTTGTTCCAGTTTTCTTTATATGCATATGTATTCATGTGTATATGTGGATTTTGTTTTTTTTTTTTTTTTTTTTTTTTTTTACAATATCAGAATCATTAAGTAATTGTGTCCAGGTTTTACACTAAACATTTTATAAGCCGTTTTTTCACATTATTAAAAACTATTTGTAAATGGTATTTCTGATGACTGTACAAAATTGTATTGGAAAAATATCAAAATTCACTTTCCTATTGTTGGATGTTTGGATTGTTTCTGGCTTTTCACTACATTAAATACTGGAAATAATCTCTTTTTACACCCATTTTTTGGTCCACGTTTTATATCTTCTTAGCATGGATTCTTAGAAATGAAATTACTGGGCCGGGCGCGGTGGCTCAAGCCTGTAATCCCAACACTTTGGGAGGCCGAGGCGGGTGGATCACGAGGTCAAGAGATCGAGACCATCCTGGTCAACATGGTGAAACCCTGTCTCTACTAAAAATACAAAAAATTAGCTGGGCATGGTGGTGCGTGCCTGTAATCCCAGCTACTCAGGAGGCTGAGGCAGGAGAATTGCCTGAACCCAGGAGGCGGAGGTTGCGGTGAGCCGAGATCGCGCCATTGCACTCCAGCCTGGGTAACATGAGCGAAACTCCGTCTCTCAAAAAAAAAAAAAAAAAAAAAGAAATGAAATTACTGGATCAAAAAGTATAAATACTTTTAAAGTTATTGATACATATTGCTTTCCTAAAAAGCTATGCTATTTGCATTGGCCACCAGCTGGATAAGGTGTCCCTCTGTGCCTCCGAGATGGTCCCTAGTGGTCTCTGCCCTTGGAATTCACACCTTTGTGTGGTCCTGTGAATTCACACTGTACCGGAGTTGGTCTGTGTGACCCAACAGCATATGGCAGAAGTGCTAGTATGTCATTTCTTTCAGATTAGGTTATAGAAAAGATGGTGGCTTCCATCTTGGCTGCAACTGCACTTCTGTCCTTCTGTCACGCATCATTTTCTGTGAGCAAAGCTGTAGAGAGGCCCATAGAGAGGAACGGAAGCTTCCTGCCAACAGCCACATGAGGGAGCTGTTTCTCCCGTTTTATTCTTTGCTTTTTAATTTTGTATCTAAACTTTAAAAATAGTCCAATCTATCTTTCCCTATGTGATCCCTTTCATTACTTTTTAATTTGAAAAATGTATCAAAGTACTACATATTCATGGCAAAAAGAAAATGACCAAATAATTCTAAATAGTTTATAATAAAAAACAGTAATTCCTTGCCTTCTCTTTCAAAGTCTTAGCAATTGTTATCAGCCAGAATTTGATCAGAGAAACAGAACCACTAGGAGCAATATAGAATAAGGAATCTATAAAAGAAACTTTACCTTACACAATTGAGGGAGCTTGCTGAACACTCTGTGTAAGGCTGTTGCTTCTGTGTTTGGTGTTTGGGGCCTTAAGTCAGCAGGGCAGGCAGTCGGAAGGGAGGATAGACTTCAAGTGGAGGAGAGGAAAGATAAACTTTAACCTGCATCAGTCACTCACCCTTGCCAAACCTCCAATTCAGATGACACAGGTGCCCTGCAGAAGAAGTTGGTGACCTTTACCACAGAGCTTAGTGTGCATGCAGCCCAGGAGCAGCTGAAGCTGAAGGAAGTCACTCCTGAGTTCTTTCCTAGAATCATGATGTGAATATAGGAAAATAATGACATCACTGAATTTATTTCCTCAGCTGGTCATTCATCTCCCTTGCAAGGGTTTAAGAACTACTACTTTAAAAATACTCTATGTGTGAAGTAAAAGCCAGTGGTAACCACCAGTTGGGCAGTATGCAAATGTGTGTGCATGCACGTGAGCTTATTGTAAAAAATTTGGAAAATACTGCTCATTAGAGAAAATTTGGAAAATACTACAAATTATAAAGCAGAAAAAGTAACTGCAGAAAACCTCTGTTGACATGTTAAAATTCTGGAGGCATTTCTGTTTTGTTTTTTGAGACAAGGTCTCACTTCTGTCACTTGGACTGGAGTGATGGTACAATCAGGGATTACTGCAGCCCAAGTGATCCTCCACCTCGGCCTCCTAAAGTTCTGGGATTACAGGCATGAGCTGCTGTGCCTGGGCTCCATCTTTTATAAAAGGTGCTTCTTCTTTGAAGAATTGCTATCATACAGCTCTACATTCTGCCTTTTTCTCTTAGTGTGAACCTTTCCACTATTACTAGCAATCTTTCTTGTGGGTCACCATTAAGAGGTGGTTAAAGAAATGACCGTGCATTTGTGCATCTAACCCAATAATTAATGGCCCACCTCTTGTGGGTCATTTGGGTTCCTTCTTGGCACAGACCTTCTCCTGCCTTGTATTTCTTGGGTGTAGGAGGTATAACCTCCTACCAAAAGTATGGCTCACACACCTGGTATGAAGTAAGTAGCATAGTTCTGAAAACATGCCCAGGGAAGCCAGATAAAATCCACAGAAATGCCTCTCCCTTTTCTGGGTATGACAGAAACTTCATTCTACGCTTGTGCAATGTATCTATGTAGACACAACACACATGCATGTGTGTAAGGGCACATAAATACATTTCCCTCTATTATCTATTTGATTTCACCTACTTACAACTGAAATGGAAAACCTACTTATGGCTGAAATGGAAAACCTATTAGGCCTGGAAAAGCCTTTTACAGCCAGGAATCGGAATGGTTTAGGGTAATTTCTTTCAAATACTCATGTTAAGCTTTATTTGTGTAAGAGGATTATTTAAACCTCATCTTAAAAACATCTTGTTTAAAACAATCTTAAAAACAATCTAATATTAACCCAGAATATAACAATCTAAATTTTACTTGGCTATTCACAATAGAATTTAAAAGTTGCAGCCAAAGTTAGTATAAACTAGTATTAACTAAAATATCAACAAGCACTTTGGTTAACAGTATCTAATTCAGACCCTACACTCAGCATCTCCCACAAGCAAGAACCTGGGTTAGGTTATGTGGAAGTTACAAAGATGAGTAAATAAAACACAGCATCCCTGCCAGCCCAGGAACAAAGGGATAGGAGTGAGAAAGATGGAAGTAGAAACTTAAATGCGATGACAATAAGATAGAGATTGATTTCAAAGAGCCATGGGAATCTGGAAAGGGCTCATAGAAAGACAGACTCTGAAGCCCTTAAGAAAGGCCTGTGTAAGGCAGAATTGGAAGGAACAGTATGAACAAGGGCTCAGAGCCAGAAAAACAAGGCAGGTGTACCGGGGAAACATTTAGTGGTAGTGAGAAGACAGGGCTGGAACACAGACCAGGGCCCTATCAGGTCCAGCCTCAGCAGGAGAAATGTAAGCCTTGGGAACTATCGCACTGGATGAGGAGGAATATGAAATTTTAATCTTTATTTTAAAATGATAGTACACATCTATCAATTTATAAACATATGGCCAATTTATAGATTAAGTCTACATTTTAATAAATATCTTCCATTGTGTTCATTTTATTAGCCATTTTTTGATTTTCCTAAAATTTATTACTCATTGATGATGAATCTATCTACTCCAAATTCTAAGCACTATACTGTTTTGGCTTTAAATACCATTTTTGATTAAAGAGCCCTATTTAAATTTTTTAAATGAAATAAATAAATCAAAAGTAAGTACACTTTGAAAAATACATTTTAATCCAAAAGTTTTGAATATTAGCATTTAGAAAGTTATTTACAATGTTATTTACAATCAATTTACTATACCCTTTGTGAATAAAGAGATAATTATGTACATGGAGCTACCTACAGTTGTTTGTTTCCAACTGACAAACCGTAACTGTAGAAAAAGGGTAAGAGTTAAAGGTGCTGCAGCTCAAAATCATTACAATCAACTTAGATTCTGCAAATTTTCCCAGGGTTGAAAAATGCTGGTTAAATCAGGAAAGAGAAGGCAAATGAGTGCATCCCACTCCTCCATTTTACATGGTGCTCCCTTACTTAACTGGCAAAGACCTGCAGCTGAATTCTAGACAATTTCATATACAACAGGCCTCTTATTATGGGTCCATAGCAGATGGTTTAGGGTAGACATTCTAAAATTATCAATGCTAATGGCCTATCAATGACTTTCATGACTGCCCAATCTTCATTTTAATGGTAGCCAAGAAACCATCAAGCGGGATGCCTGATCTGAACGTGTTTCCTCTGTGGCTTTGGTGAAGCTATCTGCAGTATAAAATCTTATGGTTTGATCGGAAGCCTCGTTTTGACTAGAAACAGTAAAGAGCAGCACTATGAAGATCATTGGAATGGTTCTGAATGCCTGTTTGCTACAGAAGGATTAGATGAAAGACTTTTTTTTTTGAGACAGAGTCTTGCTCTATCACCCAGGCAGGAGTGCAGTTGCATGATCTCGGCTTACTGCAATCTCCACCTCCCGAGTTCAAGCAACTCTCCAGCCTCAGCCTCCCAAGTAGCTGGGATTACAGGCATGTGCCACAACACCCAGATAATTTTTGTATTTTTAGTAGAGAGAGGGTTTCACAATGTTGGCCAGGTTGGTCTTGAGCTCCTGACTTCAAGTGATCCATCCACCTAGGCCTCCCAAAGTGTTGGGATTCAGGTGTGAGCCACTGCACCCTGCCTGGATGAAAGTTTTAAAAAGTCTGGGCTAATAAAATAATCCATCACTTTCCTTACGGTTAAAGCACTAAAAAGCTGCCACAGCATTTTTGAGATGAGAACATAAGGCTTGTGTGGCTTTATGATAGATACTGTTAGTCATTTTATTTGATTAAGCCCTTGGTCAGTCATCTATACCTTAATTAATATTTTGTTCTTATAGAAAAATACAATCTATTTTACGAGTTACTAGAAATAAATAATAGAGAAAAATAGACACTACCTGATCCTAATGGTCTCTCTGGAAATTACAGCTTTTGCCTGGGAAGATACACATATAGAATATAATTTAACTTCAAAATATATTTCATTCTATTCTATCCATTTTATTTTTTGTTTTTGTTTTTATTTTTTTGAGACAGAGTCTTGCTCTGTCGACCAGGCTGGAGTACAGTGACGCAATCTTGGCTCACTGCAACCTCCGCCTCCTGGGTTCAAGCTATTCTCCTGCCTCAGCCTCCCAAGTAACTGGGATTACAGGTGCCCGCCACTACGCTTGGCTACTTTTTGTATTTTTAGTAGAGACAGGGTTTCACCATACTGGCCAGGCTGGTCTCAAACTCCTGGCCTTGTGATCCACCTGCCTCAGCCTCCCAAAGTGCTGGGATTACAGGTGTGAGCCACTTTACCCAGGCTGTTGTTTTTTCACTCTGTTGCCCAGGCTGGAGTGCAGTGGAGCACTTTCAGCCTCTTGAGTTCAAGTGATTCTTCTGCCTCAGCCTCACACTTGGCTAATTTTTGTATTTTTAGTAGAGAAGGGATTTTGCCATGTTGGACAGGCTTGTCTTGAACTCCTGACCTCAGGTGATCCAACTACCTTGTCCTCCCAAAGTGCTGGGATTATAGGCATTAGCCACTGTGCCTGGCCCTATTCCTTTTAATTTTCTAAGTGACTAGTAATAAGCAATCTAATGATTACTAGGTAGTAGGAGAAAAACTTTTTAGTCATTTTTCCAGCTACGAATTTCATTTAAAGATACCTGTGACATATCTCATGGTACTAAGAATATAAGAGAATTGGAAATCTAGTTTTTTATGGTTTTCTTAAGAGATGGAATCTCACTCTGTTGCCTAGCCTGGAGAGCAGTGGTGTGACAGCTGGAACTACAGGTGTGAGCCACCACACCAAGCCTGGAAATCCAGTTTTAATCTGTGAACTACAAATGGTTGGCAACTGTTTCCTTAATCGTTATTGCAGGAGTAGGCCCAACATGAGTCCATATGTAGCCCTTTTCTGGTCTGGTGGGAACTGTGGGAAATGGTGATGACCGTGACTTGAAATACTCAGAAGGTGCATGACAAACAAATTCCAAGTATTCCATCTTCCTTGGAAGATCTTCCTCTGGCCCTAGAAGGCAGCCAAGGGAAAAGTTAAATACATTTTTAAGCATATAGATCATTTTCATAAAATGTTAAAATTCCTAGACACTGAGAGAGACCACTCTGGGAGCAGCCTGGCATTAACCCTTGAGACACGCATTACTCTGAAGTTATTCTTAATCATTTTTTCTTCAACTGCTTAAAGAATAAGGCATCCTCCCAAAAACAGTGACTCGATAGAGAAAGGATTTTAAAAATAAGAATATGAACATTTATATTGTGTTTATTTTGTACCCACACTGTTCTAAGTTTACATGTATCAATACCGTCATTCTGCACAGCAACCCTCTGAGGTAGGCGCTATTCCCATTTTACATATGAGGAAAGTGAGTCAAGAGAGACTAAGAAATCTGCCAAAGTCACATGGCTAGTAAATGGCAGGCCATGAACCCAGACAATCTGGCTCCAGAACTGGTGTTCTGACCTCATGCCATGCTGCCTCTTGTAGGACAGGGATGCACATCAGAATCTGGGGATTAGACAGAGGAGGCAGGATAGGAGCCCTGAAGGTGACTCTGACACATCACTGCCTGTGCTGGGATCCTATCCCATAGATAAGGTAGATGAAAGTCCATTGTTCTATGTACTTACAAGCAGAAGACTAGAATTGTTTGGTAATGTATCAAACCTGACATGTAGGTGAAAATAACAGTGGTATATTATTTGTCCCTGGAGCGCTCTCTAAAAAAGCATTTATGCTTATTTTCAGGATGCAAAAGTAATACAAGCTCATTGCAGAAAGATTAAAAAGTCTGAAGTAGCCAGGCCACGCCTGTAATCCTAGCACTTTGGGAGGCCGAGGTGGGTGGATCACCTGAGGTCAGAGTTCAAGACCAACCTGGCCATCTTGGTGAAATCCCATCTTAAAAAAAAAAAAAGTCTGAAGTAACTTTAAAAATCTGAAAACTTTCAAGGTTGTATTAATCAGTAAATTCTTGTGAGTCTATGTCAAAATTGTATCATACCTTTTGAAATTAACAAAAGCACAGCAGCTGCCATTTCAATTATCAGCCTTTATGCTACAAAGGCCTAAGATAACGTGTATATCATGCAGAGGCATAAATACTCAGAATTTCCTTTTTTTTTTTTTTAAATAGAGATGGGGTTTCACCATGTTGGCCAGGATGGTCTTGATCTCCTGACCTCGTGGTCCACCCACCTCAGCCTCCCAAAGTGCTGGGATTACAGGCGTCAGAATTTCCAAGTATGGAATAACTGGGATAGTTCTTTTCTAAATTATTTTTTAGTAGGTTTGTATAAGTAAGTAACCTAAATAACTTAGTCCCTAAGCAATAAATTCTTGTAGTACAGTTTAACCCTAGGTAAGTCTAAAAAAATCTTATCCATATCACTTCTTAGTAGATGCATATTGCTCTAACTCAAAATAACTGACAGCACTCAAACTCCCCTAAAATGCCTCATATTTTCTATAAAGCCCTCTAATTTTTTTGCACATAATAATACTTACGCTTTTTTTGTCATGGACTGAATTGCATTCCCCCACCACCCTCTAAATTCATATGTTGAAGCCCTAATCTCCAATGTGATGGTATTTGGAGATAAGACCTTTAGGGAGGCAAATAAGGTTAAATGAAACCACAAGGGCGGGGTGGGCCCTCATCTGATAGAACTGGTGACCTTATAAGAAGAGACATCAAAGAGCTCTCCCTCATGTGTACACACAGAGGAAAGGCCACGTGGGGATATAGCAAGAAGGTGGCCACCTACAAGCCAGGAAGAAAAGCCTCCCCAGAAACCCTGTTGCCAATACCTTGATGTTGGACTTCAGCCTCCAGAACTGTGAGAAAGTGACTTTCTGTTGCTTAAGCCACTCAGTCTGTGGTATTTTGTCATGACAGCACAAGCTGACTAACATACTCCTTTACGTAATATTGAGAGTTAACTAAGTTAAAGAACCTGTACCATTTGTCAAACTTACCTATGATATAGGAGGCAGGATCGAATTGGTCTCTGGGGCTGGAGAGGGTGGGAATGAGCCACGTCAGTGCTGCACTCTTCTCGCAATACTGGTCCTGGATAAAGCCTCTGATCTGAGCATAGTAGGGCTTTCCATCTTGTTCATCAATCACAGAAACAACGTCACCAATTTGATAATATACTCCCTGGGGGAAAGAGACATGATCCCACATTGAAAAAAAAAATAGAACACCACAGCTATGAATGGACCTTAATAGGTAAGCAAGTTTTCAAAGTGGTCAATGAATGGTGTTCGAGGTAGACTAATGGATCAATGTTTACATGTTTGTTTGTTTAGCCAATGCTAAAGTTGTTTCACTTTTGAATGAAAATTATACATACACATACGAGGGTGCGTGTACGACAGTTTACATCTAGAAAAAACATTTGTTCATAAAGTACTTTGATTTTTTTTTTTTTTTTTTTGAGATGAGTCTCGCTCTGTTGCTAGGCTGGAGTGCAGTGGCGTGATCTCAGCTCACTGCAACCTCCGCCTCCCGGGTTCAAGCAATTTTCCTGCCTCAGCCTTCCAAGTAGCTGGGACTACAGACAGGCACCATCATGCCCAGCTAAGTTTTGTATTTTTAGTAGAGACGAGGTTTCAGCATATTGGCCAGGATGACCTCGATCTCTTAACCTTGTGATCCGCCCACCTCAGGCTCCCAAAGTGCTGGGATTACAGGAGTGAGCCACTATACCCAGCCCTACTTTGATTTTACATTGCCATAGTACTATCCCTACTTTTTTAAAAATAGACTTTATTTTTTACAGAGGTTTTAGGTTTACAGCAAAACTAGCAGAAGTAGAAAGATTTCCCATACCGCCTGCCCCCACACATGCATATCCTCTCCCATTATCAATAATCCCTCCCACCACTACAGTGGTACACTTGTTACATAGAGTAACCTACACTGACACAGCATCATCAAAGACCAGAGTTCACATTAGGGTTCACTCTTGGTGCTGTGTATTCTGTGGGGTTGGGCAAATGTATAATGACATGTACCTACCATCATTGTATCACAGAGAGTATTAATAGTTTCACTGGCCTAAAAATTCTCTGTGCTCTGTGCTATCCCTACTTTGTTGGCCACAGTGATGAAGCGGTAGTAAGGTTAAACGGCTTGCTCAAAGCCATAGAGACTGTAGCCGAAGCTTCTACATCAGCTCAGTAGTCTTTCTCTGTACTGTCTTGAAAATCAATGCTGATTTGGTAAGAATGTATTCTACGAGCTAGCCTCCTCAACCATTCATTCAAAAAAAAAAAAAAAAAACAGATACCATGAATTCAAACCAAAACAAATTCAAACCAAAAATAATCTTTGGATTATAAGTAGTCTTCAGGATATGTTTACCTCAACCTACTGTACATCTCCTAGACTCACTGCTGCCTTTCTCTTCCACTCCCAGTTGAGTTTTATATCCTTCCACAACACAACTACTGGTATTTCTGGCATTCAAGGCTTTGTGTCTCATTCATTTCTGTTTTATTTATACTCAACTAACTAATGTGTACATGTCTTGTGTAAAATCCTCCCTATGACTCTGCTATCCATCCTGTGTCCTCTTCCCTCGGTCTTGAACTGGAAACAATCTCTCCTCTGAACACCCATAATGGTTGATCCAAATCTTTGACATCCAGCACCTCCTTAAGTAGGTATAGTTCTTGGTGGGACAAAATGTCCTTGACTATGGGAACAGTGTAATTCATTGCTGCTTCCCTTAAACAGTGACTTGGCAGAAGGTAAAGCTGCAAGAACGTGTACCTTAACCCTAAAAACACTTCTGAGGAAATACTTCCAGTAACTGAACTGCAACATAGCACCTGATAGGCCAGGAGTTTTTTCCTGGTAGACCCTTTATCCATGTGTCTAAGGGTGGCTGTTGCACCTGTGTCACGATGGATGGGTCTGGTCTATGCAGGCCAGTCTGCTACTTGCTAGTTCCTACCCATCAACAGCTGGTCCTTCCTCCCAGCCACTAGTCCAAAGTTATTTATCATATAAATAGTTTGCATTTATGGTTTGCTTTGTCAACATGTATAACTAGTATTCCCAAATTCTAAATGAGAATACTTATCATAGGCACTCAAATGTATGCTGAATGAATATGAATCCAAAACATCTCCCAGACTCTGCTTTCACACCTGCAAAGTAAAGACAACACCTGAGTGAAAGATTCCAGTGGCAAGCAGTGCCTGGCATACAGTAGGTATTTATTTATTATTATTATTATTATTATTATTATTATTTTAAAGATGGGGTTTCTCCAGGCTGGTCTTGAACTCCTGACCTCCAGTGATCCACCCACCTTGGCCTCCCAAAGTGCTAGGATTACAGGCATGAGCCACCGCGCCCGGCCTCAAAAGATGTGCAGTTTAGGTTCTTTATTATTATTATTATTTTTTTTTTTTTCTTGAGATGGAGTTTCGCTCTTGTTACCCAGGCTGGAGTGCAATGGCGCAATCTCGGCTCACCACAACCTCCGCCTCCTGGGTTCAGGCAATTCTCCTGCCTCAGCCTCCTGAGTAGCTGGGATTACAGGCACGCGCCACCATGCCTAGCTAATTTTTTGTATTTTTAGTAGAGACGGGGTTTCACCATGTTGACCAGGATGGTCTCGATCTCTTGACCTCGTGATCCACCCGCCTTGGCCTCCCAAAGTGCTGGGATTACAGGCGTGAGCCACCATGCCCGGCACTAGGTATTTATTAATATGTACTATGTTGAGTACATATATATAACACCAAACAAGACTAAGTCACTGATCTGAGTAGTCACCTCATTTGCTGAGAGGGTTCAAGGTTTCTGACGGACAAAAGGGGTCCACACAAGATGGTGAACAGCACTAGTTTAGGCATCACCAGACCTGAGTTCACAGAGTTGTTCTGCCGTGCTCCAGGGAGGCCACTCAGCCATTCTGGGTCTTGGGTGGTCACTCTCTTGGCCATGATCCCTAGTGGCTCCCAGTCAGCTTCCTCTTGCATGCCTGATCTGATCTCTAGCTCAGTGGCTGGCAGTGACCTCTTGAACTTACCACCAAGGTGCTGCCTGCCAGTGGCACTGCTGTGATAGCCCCCACAATACTGGGCATTTGCAACATTACTTTTACTACTTTGTTGCATCACTGTCCTTACCATTTAATAAACATGAGTGGTAGACAACAATACAAAAGTACAGACAGTCACAATAACAGATCCCACATGCCCTTCCATGGAGACAAACATGGAAATCATTAGTACACTAAATCTGTAAGCTCAACAACTTGCTTCTGGCTTTTATCTGTCAACTGTGAAGGTAATGCACAAATATGAAGATGTGATAACTCCTACTATTCATTGAGTGCTTATTCTGCTAAGTGCTTAACAAATATAATTTCACTTTGTCCACTGAGGTAGTAACTATTTACGATTCCTATTTTACAGATAAACATTAGAGAGGTTGGTCCTCATCACAGAGCCAGTCACTTGCTAAAGCTATAGAGCCAGGAACTATGCTCTAGGCTTAAGCTCTGGCATGAGACTGCCTCACTCCATGACTTGTTGGCTATGTGATCTTGGACAAGTTAATTAGCCTCGCTGTGCCTCAATGTTCTCATCCGGAAAACAGGGATAATACTACCCACCTCATAAAGTGAAATGAACGAAATAAAGCACATAAAATGCTTAGCCACTGATACAAAGTAACTGTTTGCTAAACTGTAGCTATTTATTATTAACAATGTATGACATGTTGGAAAAATAAGAGAGATGTTGGGAAAAGTAAGAGAGTATAGACTATTTTTGTTGTTGTTTTTTCCCAGACCTGCTGAGGAATGTCACTGTACTCCTGGGGGGAGGAACAGACTTTGACTATATAGATAGTGGGCTTAAAAAAAAAGTACACTTAGGCCAGGTGCGGTGGCTCATGCCTACAATCCCAGCACTTTGGGAGGCTGAGGTGGGTGGATCACTTGAGGTCTGGAGTTTGAGATCAGCCTAACTAATGTGCAGAAACCCCGTCTCTACTAAAAATACAAAATTAGCCAGGTGTGGTGGCACATGCCTGTAATCCCAGCTACCTGGGGAGCTGAGGCAGGAGCATCACTTGAACCTGGGAGGCGGAGGTTTCAGTGAGCCGAGATTGTGCCACTGCACTTCAGCCGGGGCAACAAGAGGAAAACTCCACCTCAAAAAAAAAAAAAACAAAGTACACTTAAGGGCATAATCACTTGAGTTTCTCAGTCCACCTGGGTTAAGTATAAAGCATTCACACCACTGTCCCCTAAATGACAGTTCAGATCCCAAAACACCAAATACCCTTCAATGGTTGCTTCCTGTGCCATGCCAGGCCTGCGGAGCCTTAAAGGTCTATGTTCTAATTCCTTTCCTAAAACTTCTGGTTTAAACACAACAATCTGTCACTTCTCTCAATGAGGTATCAGATTTCCATGGACTTCGGCCCTAGGAAACTTGACCTCCTCATTCTTTGTCAAAACATCTTGGAATTCCTCTCACTATGAATTTCTAGTAGGTGTTAATCCCCACTACTACCCTTACTCAGCTCAACTCCACATAAAGGCATTTTCGAATCTCTGGGCCTACTCTACCCATTTGACAACACAGTCTACAACCTCTACTGAGAGGGGAGACCCCCTTCCCTCTTCTCACTTCCTGGCCTCCACCTCCTCCTCCCCTCCAGATGGGAAGAAGAGTGAAAAAAAAAAGAAATAAAACACCAAAGAGCTGGGAAGATGACTCCCTTTTTAGTTCCCAGCACCTCTGCTATCTACAAACCTTGAAAGAGTTGCAAAAGAATGTTATCCCTACTGGCTGGAGCTGGAGCCGGGCACTGGGTCACATCCCTACATCTGCACAGCCCAGGCTCCCTCCTGGAAACACCTCTGCCAACTAATAATTTACTGCCTTTGTCTTGACTCTGTAAGCCCCCTCCCCTGCCTGTTCCCACTCGCACTGCATGTAAACTAGCAAATCAATGAAGCCAAAAGATTGTAAGGTCTGATGTCCAGCCAGTGGACATAGTTTCACCTGTTTCCCCTTTAGTATTGTAAGCCTATAAAAGGGGAAAGAAGCTGCTTCTCGGGGAGCTTGGTGAATAAAGCTGTAGCCCCCATAGCAGCCCCTGGCCGAATAAAAAGCCACTTCCTTCCTTAGTTCGGTGTTTGAGGTTTGCTTCTCACCGCTCCTGCTTCACTACTGGTCCCAATCCTGTCTCTGTCCTTCTCATTCTTCAATGCCATCACACTAATGGCTCACTCTTCCACGGCTTTACACTATACAATCGGCATTTTAAGAACCATTCCTATAATCTACACTAAAAAAATACTTAAGATCCTCACATCATATTTCAGTAGGCATCTTCCCCTCCCACTTCAGTTCTAGATGAGACGTTTTAATAACAGCCACTTGCCAGGCACGGTGGCTCAGGCCTGTAATCCCAACAATTTGGGAGGCCGAGGTGGGCAGATCATGTGAGGTCAGAAGTACCAGACCAGTCTGATCAACATGGAGAAACCCTGTCTCTATAAAAAACACAAAATATTAGCCAGACGTGGTGGCACAAGCCTGTAATCCCAGCTACTCCAGTGGCTGAGACAGGAGAATGGCTTGAACCTGGCGGGCAGAGGTTGCGGCGAGCCAAGACCGTACCATTGCACTCTAGCATAGGCAACAAGAGCGAAACTCCAACTCAAAAAATAAAAAATAACAGCCACTTATGGGGAAAACAGCTAAGAAGGGAACAAAAAGTATAATCACAACTTATACAAATAAAGAGCAGCAGAGACCTTTAGATTAATCTGATGTTTTAGTGGCACATTACCCACTAGGCCCAACTCTTCCTTCAGTAACTACAAAATATTACCTTGTAGAAGATTGATTCTGCAGTGATTATGGTGGAAACTGACTCAGGAGCTTTGATGGGCTATGAAAATACAAAAAAAAAATTAGCACATTCATAGTATGTACATATGTACAGGCATTTTCCCAGCTCTATGAGAGTTCTGTAATTTGAGAAGTGCTAAAATGTATTGTTTGGTAACAAGAACTGCAATAAAAAGATAAATGATTTTCTGAATGCTGTAGCAAAGCAGTCTCAGTATTTCCACTCCAATTTCTGAGACAAAGGACAAGCTTCTGATTATGCGGCTGAGATCAAATGCAAAGTCCTCTCAGAGCTCCACTATACATAAACATTCCAGTTATAAAAATATACCTGTTCTAATAGCCTGAGCATGACAGAATGCAAGTAATAAAGAATGTACAGGTGAATACAAAGTGAAAAAGTGTCTCCCTGAAGACATTTTCCAACTCAACTATGCAACTAGCCATAACACTCAACATCAATTTTCTAGCAAGCTGGAACTAAGGCTTTAGAAACTTCGAAAATTCTTAGTAATTTGCCACCATCCAACCACTTTTGAAATCTCTACCAAAGGTGCAATACATATTTTTATGCCACAACATAGAAACTAGACCTCCCAAGATCTGTCTTGCTTGGTACCATCGAAGAAAGGAGTTGCAGAGAAATAATAATACTTACTGAGAATATGGTATACCATACTTAAAAGGAAAAAAAATGTGTGTATGTGATACAAATAAAAATGACATGTTTTGTGTAATCAACAAATGCCTGACTTAACTAAATTATAAAAATCTTAAATAAATTTGAAGCAACTACTCTGAATAAGAAAATACTTTGGACAGGGGAATATCACATACTGGGCTTTGTCGGAGGTGGGAAGTAAGGGGAGGGAGAGCATTAGGACAAATATCTAATGCATGCAACGCTTAAAGTTAGATGATGGGTTGATAGGTGCAGCAAATCACCAGGGCACATGTAAACTATGCAACAAACCTGCATTTTCTGCACATGTATCCCAGAACTTAAAGTAAAATTAAAAAAATAAATTAATTAAATTAAAAAAGAAAATACTCTGTCATCTGCATAAGTCTACTGCAGGGTCCCTCTGGGTTTTAGAAATATGCCCAACTTCAGAAATGTCTTTACCGGTAAGTGAAACCCTCCTGTTCTGAAAGAAAAGAATATTATACTGAGACTTAAAAAAATAGTCCATAATGCACTGTCCACTGTGTTTGACCATTATCCCTTGTTTATAAAAAGTGAGAATTTAATTTCAATAAAAATATGCTTTCAATTATTTCCAGCACAGGTCTTTCAACAATCTCTTTTCTTAGAGCAGAAGAGGAGATAAGGCTAAACAAAATTTTTGACTCATATTCATCAAATCCATCATCAGAGGATACATTTTCTGGGACTTTTATGACAAATAAATATGCAAATGATGAGTTCCAGTATTAATATTTACTTAAATTTTTAAAGAATGAAAAAAAAGTTTTCTTAGTGTACCTGGCCATATTAAGAACCACAATCTCTCCTCTTCCTTTGCATAGAGAACCCAAAAAAATGGGCTCAAGGTCGGTATTTCTTTTTATTATTATTATTATTTTTGAGACGGTGTCTCACTCTGT